>NC_089490.1:313995405-314298435 GCF_036850765.1 Saccopteryx bilineata
CTCAAGTTATATATACAATTTGGGGATCAGAATCAAGTATAGAAGGAAGCATTTGTTTGCACTTAGAGATTTAGAAGCAATAAATAATTATTAAATATATTGTTGAATATATGTTATTTTACATCATCATTCTCAGTGTAATTGGATTAGATGTTTGGAATATCTTTTCTTATATTTAGAATTGAATTTGTAAGACTCAAAAATGTCTGCCAGTAGGGTGCCCTAAAGGGCAACCTAAAAACAAAGGCTAGAATTTGTAGGGAAGTAGTTGAGCGCAAGAAACAACTCTACTCCACTTTATAAAGCCAAGCCATATGTAGAATAAGACAAATTATCAAAGACTGGCATGTGGCAGATGATTAGTTCAATAAATTCCTACACAGGAATGCACAACCAAAGATTTCTACATTCTATTTACAAATTTTTATCTTAATTGTTTTCTGACATATTACTAATTGCTTTCACCTTCAATTCAGCATTTTTTTAAACTTGATTTTAACATTTCTGCATACTCAAGATTTCAATAGGACTTGAGTCTTTTTTTTAATGACCTACATCATTAAAAAAAAACTACATCACTTCAGGAGCATTCTTATTGAAGGATATTGTTTGTGTTTTAATTACTCAGGAAAAAAATCTGTAAATGGTGCTGACATTTATGGTAAGTTGCTAATAATGTTTTTTTTTTTCTGTGTACCATAGGTGTGCATCTGTTTTACAGTAAATAGAAAAAAGACCAGTACCTATAATTTTTGTCTGAATTATTGTTCTTATTTCGCAGCGAATGTAGCTATATAGCTAAATGTAGTGATTCTATTAGATTGTGTGATTTGAAAGTACCTTTATAACTTTAAAATCTAGATGTATTTATAAATAAATTTTATGACACTATGATGCTTAGTCAAATTTAATATCTAAGTAGGGGTTTAATCAGAGCATAATACCATTACACACATCAGAAGATAACTCTTCTAAATCATGGACTCATATTGAAACTTGAAAATAACTTTGAAATCTAATACAGCTTTCAACCTGATAGAGAAGGCCCCTCTAACTTCTAAAACATCTTTGAACAGTGACTTTTCTTTCAGTTTCTAATTCAGTGCTTCCAGGGCTAAAGAGCTCACTACCTCCATTTTGATCAGTTCTGTTAGAAAGTTCTTGCTAACATGAAACACAAGTCTGCCTCCCTGTAATAATTCCAGCTCCTGGTCCTAGGTTGCTCTCTCCACAAGTGTTTGAGACAGCAGCACAATCCCATTCCTCTAAGATCAAAGCCTCATTGTTGTCCTTGTTTAAAACCTTAGCACTTTAAAACCAGCCACGATGGCCGGGATTACATGCTTCTCTTTGTATAATTGCCTCTGTTCTAGCTCTAGCACCTTTTTTCGTGGGTGCACTTGACCAGCATTACATAACCTCTTGATAGTTCAGGCGTCTCATTCCCTTACCAGCTCTCTAGCTCCTATAAATCCAATTTGGGCTGGATCTTCGCTCTCTCTCTCTCTCTCTCTCCTATCTATTAACATAGTCACAAACGTGTTTTTAGAAGAGGTGTCTAAAGTCAAATTTTAATGTCTTTTCAGTCATTTGTCATGGGATGTGGTTTTCAGAATTTTAAAAGCACTTCTAAAAAACAACCCTAAAAACTGTACAAGACATTGGAACCGAAGCAGTCACATCCTTGGTAACTAGTGAGGACAGTGCTCACAAAGGAATAAATAACCAGCGTTATGGTAATAATATCATTTTGAAGACTCATCTGTGCTGTTAACCAGTTGGATAGAGTATGATATTTTCATAAAACAATGCCATTATTAAAGAAATTTCTGGGTCAGGTAGCTTAGTTTATTTCAATAACTTTGACCAATTCCCAAACATATCTCTATAGCTTAACAAATTATGAAATTGGTTCTGAAGGTAACAAGGTTGCTGAAATAATGAGAATAGTACAGTTCTCTGAGAATCACACTGTTGTGTATATATTACTTTACATGCCTATCTTCCTCATTTAATTGGAAGCTCTTAGGAGATGTATATTCACCATTTCTGGACCTAGCAGTTAGCATAGTGCCTGCATATAATAAGACAACCAATATACTGATATTCTATTAAGCCAATATATGAAACAAAATGTATTTATTATAGTTACATTGTTACTGAATGGGTTTTCTATACTTGTACATTTGGCAACTAACTTTCATCTACAATGGAAATTGTTTGGGTTTACGTTTTAGAATGCTATCACATTATGCTTTAGTTATGTGTATGTTAATTCTTTTTGCAGTATGTAATATCTTATTTAAAGTCTGAGAAATTGGGGTAGGTAATTTATACAACTTCATTTTTTTGTTAGTATATGAAAAAGTTTGTAATGAAGCATTTTTTATTTGAGAGTGAAATTGTATTATACAGTGCACTGCCCCGCTCTGGAGAACATGCATAGCTGATTATATAATTGTATAGTATATGTATAGTTGGGTTTTCAAAGTGAAATTATAGATTCAAAGTTATTTATCCACCTAAATTTTTAGTGCATAGGGATTATTTGTTCTCAGTGAATTTTATTTCTAATATTTTCTCTGTTTCCTTTCAAAGGCACTGATAGATAAGACGACTACAAGTTTCACTTAGACTGTTTCTCCTGTAAGAGCATAATAGTTTGGGGGGATAGTGCTGAAACCTACTTACATTTTATACACAAATAATAAATAAGTTTCATCTGTATTACTGGAATTGTGGGCTTTTGTCACATACTGTGAGAAATAAAATCAGCATTTTTGCAGGTCCATGTTAAGCAGATTAATGTGTAATAAAACATTATAATTCTATAAAATAATTATTAATTTATTAAAATGTATCTTAGAAAAGAACATATTCTTTTTGTATTTATTGTTACTAGAAATAAAAAAAGTAAAGGTGGATACTAAGGGTCTTCTTTATTTTTTTTTAAATTTTTATGAGTTTCTTTGAGCCAAACTGACAATACTTGCCAGGAAGTGAATCTCAATGGATTAAGAAAATAGCTGTTTCACCACTTACTTTATATATCAAAATCAGAGGGGAATATATAAGATGATTACATGAAATCCACTGGTGATAGATCAGGGAAGCAGGAAAATCTTGGGCCTGGATAAAAAGTAAAATGTATAGACAGCCTGGCCAGTGGTGGTGTGGAGGATAGAGTGACAGCCTGAAACGCTAAGGTCCCCAGTTTGAAACCCCAAGGTCATGGGCTTGAGCATGGGCTTGTTGGCATAAGCAGGCTTGCCAGCTTGAGCACAGAGTCACTGGCTTGAGTGCAGGATCATTTACATGATTCCAAGGTCACTGGCTTGAGCCCAAGGTTACTGGCTTAAGCAAGGCATCACTGGGCTGGCTTGAGCCCCTTGGTCAAGGTACATATAAAAAGCAATCAATGGACATCTAAAATGAGGCAATTGTGAATTGCTTCTCATCTCTCCTATCTCTTCTTTCCTATCCTTCTCTCTCTCAAAAATAATATAACAAGATGAAATGAAATGTATAGATACATACTTCTTTTACATAGGCAGGTATGTGATGATAAAGGATTTCTGGGCTCTTCAGTGTGATGACTGCATTGTAAAGGTTGAGGAATCTGGAAAAAATTTCTCTTACATTTCAAAGATATGTTATCAGCTATATTATTGATGCAAAAAAAAGACAACAGACAGGCTCAGTTAAGGGAAATATTAACTTCTGTTAAGAAAAAAATATATGACTACCCACCATGAACTGCATTTACTTAGAAAATTTTGGTTTCAGATCATCCTATATGGTTACTTTAGGTCTCTGAGTTTGTAAGGCCACCCTGCAGGCCTCCCCTGAGCTTGTCAGGTTTAGTAAGTGGCTTCTCTTTCATCCACACTTCCCACTTTTGGTCATAAATCAATCCAAAGGATACGTTGATGACCAAACTTTTGGTTGGATAATGTGGTCCTATGGTAAGGCTTATTCCTAGGAAGTCTTAGTGTCAGCATTTTTCTTGCTGAGGATGGACCATTGGGGATGGGGTAAGACCATAACCTTGGAAGGAAGTCAGGGCCAAATTTTTCTCAAAAGTGAAAGGTAAATGGGGTACACTCAGGTCCCATGGACCTTCATTAAGAAAAACACTTGGGATCATTTCTAACCTATAAGCTACCATGATCCAAGTTTTTCTGTTTGTCTCACTTATCTGTATTTTGCACATAGTTATAATATTTACTTCTTGTCTGAGGGCACATTATACACCTCTTTAGTTTTCATAATCTGATCATGAGATGAGTTCTCAATTGCTATGGCCCACCTACTTCTCATTGGAAACACTAACACTCAAGTGCTATTATTAATCTGATTCCTGCTCATTGTGCAACTGGAAGCTGTAACTTTAAGGTTTAATCAGGGTCAAAATTATAAGAGTAAGTGCTGTAAGCACAGCTCTTACCATTTAAAAATTCCAGAGGCCCAAACTGTAAGAGTTTCATAAATAAATTTCCTGGACCTCAATTGTAGTTAGCGCCATGGTTTTATAGTCACTTCAACTTCCATTTGAATTAATAAGGTTGGGTAAGCACACTTTCATAATTGGGTTCTAGTGTTTATACATAAAAAAATTCTTTCTCAATATTCCTTTTCTATTAACCTTCTACAACTTGCTTTGTTCTTCTAATTTGTCTCTTTATACATTCAGAAATAACCAACTTAATACAAATTGCTTCCTTTGAACTTCTCTTAAAAACACACATCCCTTCTTTTTGCAATAGCATTTTTTCTAAATTGCAAAAGAGAAACCATAAAGAGTATTATTGATCATACAAAAGTTATCCACCTTCAGCAATTATAATAGCAGGCTGCATATATAAGGTTTGAGAAAAGCCTAATGAACAAATGTAACTATTATTATGATTAATATTAGCAGATAAATATAGCAGGTAAAGACCTGCTATCAACCAAATCAACCCAATAAAGTTCAACATCAATTTGTAGGTATACAGGCCTTACCAATGTTTTGGGGCAGCTGTTCATCTCTGATATTGGGTGCTTCTCATCCTAGAGAAGTCCTTGATCTCTGCAGTAAGTAAAGACAGGTGTCAGAGACAGGGTAGTTGTCCATTCGTGGTTAGGCACCTGAGCAGGCCCCTTCCAACAATGTTGGACAGAGTCTTTAGTTAATGTCTTTTCTAATGAACAAAAATCTCCTGGTTATAGGTCGTGGTCTTTGCAGTCTTCGTCCCTCTGGAGTGCACTTAAAAGAAGGAGGTCCAGAGTTCCAAGCAAAACTCACCCAAGTTCACCTGATGCAAACAAGAAGCCAGTGGGACACAATGGGCCCCTGCTGGTACCAAGCAAGGGTCTGGGCCTGCAAGGTGGTCCTGGATGAGATTCTTTGGAATCCTGCTGCATGATGCCAAGTAAATGTCAACATCAGGCTCTTCTTTTCTTGGCATCCCCTTCTCAGATGCCCTGCATGGTTCTGATGAGTCTCAGAATTACTGAGTTTGCCATGGTCAAGTTGGGGGGCTTCTATAGCTGCAATGACACATCCTGTAATACAGTATAGACTTCAACGTGGACACCCTAGACGGAAAGAATGGAATACCAGCTAGGCTTCAGATGAGTCATAGGTGGAGAGAGACCTCCAGGACATGACTGAGCTTTAAAGCAGGGGTCAGGAACTTTTTTGTCTGAGAGAGCCATGATTGCCACATATTTTAAAATGTAATTCCATGAGAGCCATACAACAACCTGTGTACATTACACATTATCCAATAAAAATTTGGTGTTGTCCTGGACAACAGCTGTGATTGGCTCCAGCCACCCGCAACCATGAACATGAGCGGTAGGAAATGAATGGATTGTGTAATACATGAGAATGTTTTATATTTTTAACGTTATTATTTTTTTTTATTAAAGATTTGTCTGCGAGCCAGATGCAGCCATCGAAAGAACCACATCTGGCTCACGAGCCAGAGGTTCCCGACCCCTGCTTTAAAAGAACAGATCAGCCTGACCTGTGGCGGCACAGTGGATAAAGCGTTGACCTGGAATGCTGAGGTCACTGGTTCAAAACCCTGGGCTTGCCTGGTCAAGGCATATATGGGAGTTGATGCTTCCTGCTCCTCCCCCCTTTCTCTCTCTCTCTCTCTCTCTCTCTCCTCTTTAAAATGAATAAATAAATAAATAAAATTAAAAAAAAATAAAATAAATAAATAAAAGAACAGATCAGATATCTATGAGCCACAAATGAAAACAGCAGAAGCTAACCTACCTCAGTGACCAGACAACTGCCAGGGCATAAGCCTTCTCCTTGCCTCACATTCCCAGTGCTCTTGGGCTGGATCTAGTGAATGGAATTATAATCTAAGACACTGTGTGGTACCATGAAAAGACTTTCTTTAAAGGTTTGTTTTGGACAGATGCTCTCAATTGCATAACCTGTACTTTCTCCTCTTTCTGGTCAGGTCCATTTTCTGTCATGTTTCTAGTTTTCCCATGTGATAAACTGTGATTAACTAAATGATCTTAGCTCCCAAATCATTCTTCGGGACACTACTTCCCAGGTAGGAACAGAGTTCCCCCGTGGAAACCCAGCCCTTGGAAACCTAGCTCTGTTTTTATCCCACATGACTGCATAAGGCCAGTTCTCTTTTCTGCTTTTCTGAGGTTCTCTGATGCTCTCCTGTTAATCCTTGGTCCACATGTACTTGCTCTAGACTTTTCCCCTCATTATCTCCAATTCTCCATGTGCCTCCAGCTTTCTGTAATTCACTTTGCCCTGAAACATTGATTCATCCCCATAGAATGACGCTTTTAGCACATTTCACTAAAAACATATAACCTGACCTGTTACCAGGTCATTGGAGATGTTTCCCCTCAAATCAGAGTTCTCCTCCCTCAGTCAACATTTTAATACTTTCAGGCTCCCACAGAAGCTTCCCTCTTGAGTCATTGAACAGAATGGTTAATAATCTCAGTTTGATGCTTTGGCATTTGAAATTCTTTCCCTGAATTCTGAGCCTGCCTGAATTTGCATCTTTCTTCCTACTACAGGAGAAAAAAAAAGGGGGAAAGCCTCTCTTTTCAAAATTTAATCTCCATACTTAAAGAAAATAAACTGCAAAGAGCATATACAATGGTAGTTTGTCCCCTTTCCAATCACTAATATTTATTTAAATTGTGCTACAGGCTCCTAGGACTTTACAGTGTAAGTTTCAAAATATGTTTTGTCAAAAACTATTTGTAGCAATTAGCCAATATACAGATTTTAATTGATTTAAAAGTATATTTTCCAGAGTAAATAATCCTTAAAAAGTAACACTCTTTTTACTGTGAATACAGAATTTCAAAATCATGCTTATAAAGTGTTTTGAGGTTTTTGAAATTATAAAATATTAGATTTTTCAGCAATGTAGCACTAAATTAATCTACCTAATTGACATTAATTAATTAAAAGTGCAGACTATAATTTTAAATGCTTTTATAAAATCCATGTTTTCAGGATAGTTTCTTTGCACTTACTGAATTTTCTAATTTTAAAGACTTTGTAGGCTTAATGAAACTAAATTTAAGATAGCAAACCACTTAATCATGAAAACTTCAAAATATCTACGGGACCAAACTTAAAATGGCATTTAGGAATAAATATTAAACAGATCATTCTAGTATTTATAGTGTTATATTTCACTGCACCTGATTTTTTGCATTTCTTCCAAGTTTAGGGCTTGTTGAATCTGATTTTGCTCTAGTGGTAATTAGTGAATCTTCCATGGGAAGTTAATTACACATTCCTAACCCTCACCAAAATGTATGTTATAAAATGAGTTTAAATTTTTTAATCAAGCAAAGCCTTTCCCTGTAGGCTTTTCAGATTTAAAAATCTAATTAGCAAAAATGTTTTTTCTTTTAGAGATTAACCACTCTTTTGTGTTATGAAACATTAATTGAAATTCAAACTGTTTATAGTTCTTTTTTAAACAACCTCTTAACATCTTAATAGATTTTTGTTTCTTTTACAAATAGTGTTTGCCCTCTATTTATTCCTGAAGGAGTGAATATTGTCACAGTATTCTTCCATTTAAACATAGTTCACATTTCTCTTACAAGCACAAATTAATATGTACTATAGTTGCTAAGAATCTTTATAAAGAATATTATTCAATAGTTTACAACATCTAGATTTCTCCCACTGGTAAGTGAAATATTGAAGTTCTAACCAACGCTTTTTTGTAACAGTATGTCTACAAGCATTATACAGGGTCAGGCAGTACCCTCAAACTTGCTTCAAAAAACAAATCATCTGCAGTGCCCATGGAAAATACCAAATTGACGACCTCAGTCGTGGACATGTTGGTTTTGTGTGTTCTAGATTCAGGTCCTGCAAATAATTCTTATCAGTGAGCAAGTTAGGAAACATAGTGGGGTAAATGCTGAGAACCCAGCTCTGAAGTCTGACAGGCTTGGTTTGAATCTTAGTTTGAACATAGAGTGGTTCAAAAGCCATATAACCTTGAGCAACTTACTTAAACATAATGTGCCCCACTTTCTTTTATTTATTTTTTTAGTTTATTTTTTATTAATTAATTTTAATGGGGTGACATTGATCAATCAGGGTACATAGGTTCAGAGAAAACATCTCCAGGTTATTTTGACATTTGATTATGTTGCATACCCATCACCCAAAGTCAAATTGTCTTCCTTCACCTTCTATCTGGTTTTCTTTGTATCCCTCCCCTCTCCCCACCCTCTCCTCCCCTCCCAATATTCACTACACTCTTGTCCATGTCCCTGAGTCTCATTTTTATGTCCCACCTATGTATGGAATCATACAGTTCTTAGCTTTTTCTGATTTACTTATTTCACTCCGTATAATGTTATCAAGATCCCACCATTTTGTTGTAAATGATCCGATGTCATCATTTCTTAAGGCTGAAAAGTATTCCACAGTATATACGCACATCTTCTTTATCCAATCATCTACTGAAGGGCTTTTCAGTTGTTTCCATGTCTTGGCCACTGTGAACAATGCTGCAATGAACATGGGGCTGCATGTGTCTTTACGTACCAATGTTTTTGAGTTTTGGGAGTATAATATACCCAGTAGAGGGATTGCTGGGTCATATGGTAGTTCTATTTTTAATTTTTTGAGTAACCACCATACTTTCTTCCATAATGGTTGTACTACTTTACATTCCCACCAACAGTGGATGGCTTTTTCTTCACAGCCTCTCCAACACTTGTTATTACCTGTCTTGTTGATAATAGCTAACCTAACAGGTGTGAGGTGATATCTCATTGTAGTTTTGATTTGCATTTCTCTAATAGCTAATGAAGATAAGCATCTTTTCATATATCCATTGGCCATTTGTATTTCTTCCTGGGAGAAGTGTCTGTTCATGTCCTCTTCCCAGTTTTTTATTGGATTGTTTGCTTGTTTGTTGTTGAGTTTTATGAGTTCTTTGTATATTTTGGATATTAGGTGCTTATCTGTGCTGTTGTTTGAAAATAGCCTCTCCCATTTAGTTGGCTGTCTTTTTGTTTTGTTGTCAGTTTCTGTTGCTGTGCAAAAGCTTCTTAGTCTGATGTGGTCCCATTCATTTATCTTTGCCTACACTTTCCTTGCCTTTGGAGTCAAATTCATAAAATGCTCTTTATAACCAAGGTCCATGAGTTTAGTACCTATGTTTTCTTCTATGTATTTTATTGTTTCAGATTTTATATTTAGGTCTTTGATCCATTTTAAACTAATTTTAGTACAAGGGGACAAACTGTAGTCCAGTTTCATTCTTTTGCATGTGGCTTTCCAGTTTTCCCAGCACCATTTGTTGAAGAGGCTTTCTTTTCTCCATTGTGTGTTGTTTGCCCCTTTATCAAAAATTATTTGACTATATACATGTGGTTTTATTTCTGGGCTTCCTATTCTGTTTGATTGGTCTGAGTGTCTGTTTTTCTGCCAATACTATGCTGTTTTGATTATCGTGGCTTTATAATATAATTTGAAGTCAGGTATTGTAAAGCCCCCAGCTTCGTTCTTTTTCCTTAGGATTGCTTTGGCTATTCGGTGTTTTTTGTAGTTCCATAAAAACTTGATGATTTCTTGTCCATTTCTTTAAAAAATAACATTGGAATTTTGATGGGAATTGCATTAAATTTGTATATCGGTTTTGGTGATATAGTCATTTTGACTATATTTATTATTCCTATCCAAGAACAAGGAATATTTTTCCATTTCATTATATCTTTTTCAATTTTCCTTAATAATGTTTTGTAGTTTTCATTATGTAGGTCCTTTACAGTCTCTGTTATGTTTATTCCTAGGTATTTTATTTTTTTTGTTGCAACCATGAAGGGGATTATTTTTTTGAGCTCGTTTTCTGATGTTTTATTGTTGGCATATAGGAAGCCAATGGACTTTTTTATATTAATTTTGTATCCTGCAACCTTACTGTATTGGTTTATTGTTTCTAGTAGTCTTTTTGTGGAGTCTTTGGAGTTTTCGATGTATAGGATCATATCATCTGCAAAAAAGTGAAACCTTTACTTCTTCTTTCCCAATATGAATGCCTTTTATTTCTTTCTCTTGTCTGATTGCTCTGGCTAGAACTTCCAGCACTATGTTGAATAAGAGTGGAGAGAGTGGACAACCTTATCTTGTTCCTGATTTTAGGGAAAAGTCCTCTGTTTTATGCCATTTAATATGATATTAGCTGATGGGTTATCATAAATGGCCTTTATTATGTTGAGATATTTTCCTTCTTTACCCATTTTTTAAAAATGTTTAAACATAAAATGATGTATTTTATAGAATGCCTTTTCTGCATCTGTTGATAAGATCATATGGTTTTTGTTTTGTTGATAAGGTGTATTGCATTAACAATTTTATGTATGTTGAAACATCCTTGTGATTCTGGGATGAATCCCACTTGATCATGATGAATTTTTTTTTAATGTGTTGTTGTATTTGATTTGCTAGTATTTTCTTTAGTATATTAGCATCTGTATTCATTAGAGATATTGGTCTGTAGTTTTCTTTCTTTGTTCCATCCTTGCCAGGTTTTGGTATGAGGGTTATGTTGGCTTCATAAAATGTGTTTGGCAGTATTGCTTCTTCTTCAATTTTTTGGAAGACTTTGAGTAGAATAGGAACCACGTCTTCTTTGAATGTTTGATAGAATTCACTAGTATAGCCGTCTGGCCCTGGACTTTTATTTTTGGGGAGGTTTTTGATAGTTGTTTCTATTTCCTCCCTGCTTATGGGTGTCTTTAGGCTTTCTGCTTCTTCATGATTCAATCTAGGAAGATTGTATTGTTTTAGAACTTTATTCATTTCTTCTAGATTGTTAAATTTAGTTGCACATAGTTTTTCATAATATTCTACAATAATTCTTTGTATATCTATGATATCTGTGGTGATGTCTCCTCTTTCATTTTGGATTTTGTTTATATGAGTCCTTTCCCTTTTTTCCTTAGTGAGTCTTGCCAAAGGTTTGTCAATTCTGTTGATCTTTTCAAAGAACCAGCTCCTTGTTTTAATAATTTTTTTATACTTTTTCTGTTCTCTATTTCATTTATTTCTGCTCTGATTTTTATTATTTCCTTTCTTCTGCTGGTTTTGGGTTGTCTTTGTTCTTCTTTTTCTGGTTCCTTAAGATGTAAAGTTATGTGGTTTACTTGGGCTCTCTCTTAATTTGTTCATATATGCCTGTAGTGATATGAACTTTCCTCTTACTACTGCTTTGCTTCATCCCAGAGATTTTGATATGTTGTATTGTTATTTTTGTTTGTCTGTATGTATCTTTTGATTTCTGCACTTATTTCTTCTTTGACCCACTCATTTTTTAACAGTATGTTGTTTAGTTTCCACATTTTTGTGGGTTTGTTTACCTCTTTTTTGCAGTTGAATTCTAGTTTCAAGGCTTTATGATCAGAAAATATGCTTGGTATAATTTCAGTCTTTCTGAATTTTGTGATGTTATTTTTGTGGCCTAACATATGGTCAATTCTTGAGACTGTTCAATGTACACTAGAGAAAAATGTATACTCTGGTACTTTGGGATGAAATGTCCTGTAGATGTCTATCATATCCAATTGTTCTGGTGTTTCATTTAAGGCCAATATTTCTTTATCGATTTTCTGTTTGGATGAATGATCTAGAGCCATCAGCGGTGTATTGAGGTCTCCAAGTATGATTGTATTTTTGTCAGTTTTTGTTTTTAAGTCAGTCAGTAGCTGTTATATATTTTGGTACTGCTTGGTTTGGTGCATATATATTAAGAAGTGTTATGTCTTCTTGATTCAGTGTCCCCTTTATCATTATGCAATGACTGTTTTTGTCTCTGATTACCTTTGCTGTCTTATAGTCAGCATTGTTAGATATGAATATTGCTACACCTGCTTTTTTTTGGATGTTATTTGCTTGGAGTATTGTTTTTCAACCTTTCACTTTGAATTTGTTTTTATCCTTGTAGCTTAGATATGTTTCTTGTAGGCAGCATACAGTTGGATTTTCTTTTTTAACCCATTCTGCTACTCTGTGTCTTTTCATTGGTGAGTTCAATCCATTTATCTTAGTATAATTATTGACACTTGAGGGTTTCCTATTGCTGTTTTATATATTGCTTTCTGATAGTTTTGTATCTTGTTTAGTACTTCTCTTTTGTTTTTCTATCATTTGTTTTTGTTTGGTTGTAATCCATACTTCTTTCCTCTGTTACTTCTTTTTTCAAGCCATGTGCTTCTGTGGTGGTTTTTTTCAGGAGTGGTTACCATTAAGTAATGGAAAGTATACATATCATGTTTTTTGTAATACATTATCTCATGAGTGCTTCTGCACTTTATACTCCTTTGCTACTGTTAATCTTTGTCCTCTCCCTTTTTTTGTTTTTGTTGTCACAGATTAATCTTGTTTTTTTTTTATTGTGATCTTGATGGAGCTTTTACTTGTAGTTTTGTTTTGTTTTGTTCTTTGTATCTGGTTGGAAAACCCCCTTTAGTATTTTCTAACTTGGGGGTTTTCTGGTGCTAAATTCCCTCATCTTTTCTATATCTGTGAATGTTTTTATTTCTCCTTTGTATTTGAAGGATAACTTTGATGGGTATAGTATTCTTGGCTGGAAGTTCCTCTCTTTCAGAACTTTAAATATTGGTGTCCACTCTCTTCCAGCTTGTAGAGTTTTTGCTGAGAAATCTGTTGATAATCTAATAGACCTTCCTTTATATGTCTTATTCTTCTTTTCCATGGCTGCCTTGAGAATTTTTTTCTTTGTCATTGGTTTGTGCCAATTTCATTATGATATGCCTTGGAGTAGGTTTGTTAGGGTTAAGATAACTCGGTGTTCTGCTTCCTTCTTGATTTCGAGGCTTTAGTTCTTTCCACAGGCTTGAGAAGTTCTTGTCTATTATTTGTTTGAATATGTTCTGCATTCCATTTTCTGTCTCTTCTCCTTCTGATATACCCATTATTCTTATATTGCTCTTTCTGAGGGAGTCAGACAATTCCTGTAGGGCTATCTCATTTTTTTAAATTCATGAGTCTCTCTCCTCTTCTCTCTGTAGTGCCTCTCATTGCCTGTCTTTTATGTCACTAATTCTCTCTTCTATCTGGCCTGTTCTATTGGCTAAGCTTGTTACCTTGTTTTTCAGTTCATAAATTGAGTTTTTCATCTCTGTTTGATTTGTTTTCATAGTTTCAATTTCCTTGATGATGTATTCTTTCTGTTCATTGAATTGTTTTTTGAGCTCCCTAAATTACCTTTCTGTGCTTTCTTGTATATCCCTGAGTATTTTTAGGACTTCAACTTTAAATTCTGTCATTTAACTCCAAGGTTTCTAAGCTATTGAATTTTTTTTCTATAGATTTTTCCTTATCTATCTGAGCTACATCTCTGTCTTTTGTATCCATGATATTCAATTTCTTTTTCCTTAATGGCATTTGAGAGTGGTATTGTTAATAACACTAATAAGAGTTGATAATAAAAAAATTTTTTTGAGAAAATGCTGTGAAAAAATGAAAATTCTATTGTGTTAAGTGGAACAAAAACACATAGAATGTAGGGCCTGAGTTGGGGGGAGGTGACAAAGTGGCAAAAAATGAGGCAAGACCCACATAATGCCAGAAGGAAAAAATTTGGATCAAGGATAAAATAATTTGTTTGTAAATGACAGTCAAATGAGAGAAATATTGTAAGAGCAAAAAAGAAAAAGAGAAAAAAGAAAAAAATACAGTGAAAAATGAAAATTCTATTGTAGTAAGTGGAACAAAAACTACATAGAATGGAGAGCCAGAGTTGGGGGAAATGCTAACGAGATAAAAAGCGAAGTAAAAAGCACACAAAATGCCACAAAGAAAATATTTTAATCCAGAATAAAATAATTTGTTTGTGGGTGAGATTCAAATGAGAGAAAAAGTGAAAGAGAAAAGAAGAAGGAAAAAAAGAGAGAGAGAGAAAAAAAGAAAAAAATTGAGTTAAATTTTTTGGACTGTAACACTCAAAGAAAAAAAAGAATGGAAAATGTAACATCTATGGGTAATAAAGTTCAAAATGAAAAGAAAAGAATAAAACAGAAAGAATAAAATGACCAGGTGGCAGGAAAAAAAGATAAAAAATACAAAATAAAAAATGGAAAAAGTTATAAACACTGCAAATTGTTTTTTGGTTTTGAGAGGTTATCTTCTTCCTTTTTCTTTCTTCTGTCTCTTTTTTGGCCAGTGGCACTTTAACCCAGGTTTTGCCCCTGTGGCAATCTTAGACAGTGATTTGCAGTTGATGTGTCACTATGGTGATGACATAAACTAAGCCTCAGTCCCGTTGGTAGGTGGGGCTTGTCAGTATTTGCAGGCTCCTACAATAGGAGAGTCCATTATCCCTGAGCCTCTTCCTAAATCTCTCTTTCGTGAACAAGCAGCCTGGGGACCCAGCTGTGAAGTTGCCCCAGCCACTGCCTGGAGAGCAAGAGGCTCTAAGAGCTGCCAAATCCCCCCTCTATCCTTGCTCAATGCAGGGTTCTGGGTAAGGCTTTGCCAGCCAGAGCTGCCAGCGTAATCAGGCAGGAGTTGGAGCCGATTGCTTTTCAAGTGTCTTTCTATGAGCTTCCTGGCATGTCTAGTATGCCTCAGTGCTCCGCGGGTCAGTCTACTCTCTCCAGGCTTTTTGCACTTTGTAACCTGTATCGGCTGGCAGTAAGGTGCCCCAGTCACTGCCTGCAGAGCAAGAGGTCCTAAAAGTTGCCAAGTCCCTCCTCCATGTTCATTGAAAGCACAGTTCTGTGTATGAAAGCTTTGTCCACCAGAGCCACCAGTTCAAGCAGGCAGGGGAGTGAGCTTATTTCTGGTCAGGCTTCTTTCTAAGGTTCCCTGGGTATGCCTAGTCAAATTTGCCTTAGCACTCCATGGGTCTGCTCTCCACAGGCTTCTCCCTTGTTGAGAAGCCTACAGCCCAGCCCACCCAACTTCCGCAGTGTTCTCTGAGGTCTGTTACGTGGGACTGTACTTTTTAACCTGTATCGGCTGGCTGGAAGTTGCCCCAGCCACTGCCTGCAGAGCAAGAGGCCCTAAGAACTGTCAAGTCCCTCCTCCTAGTCTGCTTAAATTGCAGGCCTGGAAAGAAGACTTTGTCAGCCAGAGCCACCAGTGTAAGCCGGCCAGACAGTGAGCAGACTGTGGGTTGGGCTCCTTTCAGCACTCCATGGGTCTGCTCTCAAGAGGCTGTCTGCAAGCTGCCTGTACACCCTTCCCCCCAGCCCTTCCACAGTCTCTTCTGCAAGAATGTCCCCCGCCCAGACAGGTCTGGGTGTAGGGAAGCTGGCTGTTGTGTACTTCCCACGTGCTGTTGTTTGGGAAGCCGGGATTATACAGAAACTCTGGTCACGCCCACGCAGAAGGCCACTACTGACAGTCTCCAACCCAGCCCCTCTGTCCGGAAATGCGGGCACCCATACCCAAAGTGCCAGGTGGATTTATTCACATACTGCCCACACTTGCCAACCGGGATATCAGGTAAACAAGGCAACTGCTCGCCCACCTCTGCTGAGGTCTGCTGCTGGCATTAAGCTTTGCATGGGCTGAGCCGCAGGCACACTCTCTTTTCGGCTTGAACGTCTCTGCCCTAGCCCAGCTTCTTCCCTCACCCCCAGCCCTCCCTTCCTCTCAGTTCCAAGTGAAAGCAGCCCTTCCTCAGGTCAGTGAGAGAAGTGGAATACTCCATTCTCTGTCTTATTTCCTTCAGAGTGGATTTATATATTCAGCCACCTTTTCACCCAATTGTACTTTTGTTTGATGTATGTGTATTTCAGATGCTCCTAAGATTGTTTTTCTGTCTCTAGTTGTTGATTTTGTTGAAATTTCAGAGAGAGGTATCGGGAGCACCCCTCACAGTGCCATTTTTCTGATGTCACTCCTTGCCCCAGTTTTTTTATTGGTAAAATTGGGATAATAGCTGTGTCTCCCACAAAATCTTACTGTGAGAATAAAATAAAAAATACATTTGACTTGCTTGGCATAGTACATGGCAATGGAAAATGTTCAGTAATGTCTGTCCCCTCCCTCTATTTTTCCTTGTTTGATTTCAGCAGAATCCATCTTTTCCCACCTTTTCAACATGCTACTACAGTCCTAAATTATACAGCTAGAGATAAAATTTTGAATCTGAAAAATACCCAATTCTACCTTGAGAGAAAAAATTGATGGGACAAAGTAAAGCTATGCCTACCACATTTATTTGTTTTGTTTTGTGACAGAGACAGAGAGAGGGACAGATAGAGACAGACAGACAGAAAGGGAGAGAGATGAGAAGCATCAACTCTTTGCTGTGGCACCTTAGTTGTTCATTGATTGCTTTCTCATATGTGCCTTGACCAGGGGCTACGTCAGAGTGAGTGACTCCTTGCTCAAGCCAGCAACCCTGACCTTCAAGCCAGCGACCTTTGGACTCAAGCCAGCAATCATGAGGTAACCCTATGATCCCACGCTCAAGCTGGTGATCCCGCACTCAAGCTGGATGAGCCCACGCTCAAGCGGGTGATCTTGGGGCTTCAAACCTGGGTCCTCTGTGTGCCAGTCTGACACTCTATCCACTGCACCACCACCTCGTCAGGCATTAGCTTGATTTTCCCTAAACATTTCCTCTCTGCTCAACCATAAGTTTCTCATTTATTCATTCAACAGCCATTTCTTGAGCTCCTCTTAGTGTTAGCACTATACTGATATTGAGGGTATAATAGCAAGAAAATTGGATGTATCCCCTGTTCTTCTTCAGTTCACTGAGTATCTGGCTGCTTCTGTAAGTCTCTCTAAATTTGATTTTGCCCAATCCTTGTTGCTAACTCTTTCAATTTGGCCACATTTTCATTTTCCAGTCTCTCTCAGGGCCTTGAGCCTTTGTAAATTCTTTGGCTTCTACATCTGCCCTGCCCAGAAAAAAATTCCCTTTTGCTCCTCAACCCACAGATCTCCTGCACACAGGAGTGGAGGGGTCAGGCAGCCAGATAATAGAGCACTAGGGGGCTCATAAAATGGGTGAGAGTTCTTAGCAGTCTACAAAATATTCCAAACCTATCAAATATTTTATTCCACAAACTGCAATGCAGAAGAACGGGTAAATCTTTGAACAAAATTTTAAAAAATATTTTTTCTCAATAACTTCCCACCATGGGATATGAATTCAGCCTTGTATAATCTGCCATGTTAGCAAACTCAGATATCATGCAGAGTAGCAACTTAATATTTTTTCTCCAGTGGTACATTGGGTGGGATTACCATTTCTCATCAGTTCCCCAAGCATACGTCCTTGCAAAATAGAACAGACTTTAAAAATGTGCAGATGTCAGCTCATTTATATTTGAAAATAAAAATGGAGATGGTCAGTCATGAAAAATTCCACTTACGTATAATGGTCCCTCTCATTAATGATTTAAGAGCCGTCCTGGATTCTGCAACTGTAATTAATGCAACATCAGGGGAGTAAAAGGAAGTAGAGGCGAGCAGTATAAATTCCATGTGACTGGGAATATCGAGGAAATGTACACAGAGCTGAGTCAGGACCGCAGTGGAAAGGGGAGAGCTGAAAGGTAGAAACCAGTTATTTGGTAAGAGCAGTTAGATCAACAGCTGCTGTGAACGATCATTCCTCAGCCCTGCTCTGCTCAGTTAGCATCTCTGGCTTTAAGTGAGCTGTCCTTCCATATGGACAGGAGTTATAACATTCAGTGTCACCAAGGGGGGAAGACTGTAGGTTATCTTATGGAGAATAGGAGGGATCTAGATTTACATGTATGTTGAGTCCAAAGAAGAGACATTTAAATCCAGGGGCGGGGCCCAGACTTCCTCGTTGTAAACTTCCATGTGTCATAGTAATCTCTCTGAGCAGGAGTGAGAAGCCTGCCCATGATGGCCCAATGCTTGATACATGAAAATGGTTTCTCCTTGCACATCTACTTCAAGCACTTTACCTTCTTAGGCTGGGGCCCAGGCGCAGTCAACATTTCTGTAGAGTAATAGTGTCACAGTTTGAATGAAAAGGCACGTGGCATTAGGTGTCACCTAAGGAAGGCCAGCGGGCTGCCCCGAGCAGGTCCTCAGATGATGGGATAACAAACTACATCAAATGTAATTTATTAAAACCATCTTATTGCTCATGATTGATTCTTTCTGTACGCCAGGAATTTGGGCAGTGCTTGCCAGGGATAGCTTGTCTTTGTTCCACAGGCTGTTGGCTGGAGAGATTCCACCTCGTGAGCTGGTGCCTCGGTACTGGCCGTGGTGGGACAGCTCAGTCCTCTCCCATGTGGCTTCTCTCTTCATGTGGCTTCTTTCCTCTAGGGCTGCACTGTCCAGAGTGGTAAATACTACCCACATGTGGCTATTTACATAAAAAATTATATTACTCCAAAAAGTTTTAAACCAAATATTTAGACTCTAAGTCATATTTCATGTACTTGACAGTTGTGTGTGGCTAGTGGCAGACACATTGGGCAATTTGTAGCATTTCCATCATGGCAGATGTTTCTGCTGGAAAGCACTGCTCTGGGGCTTCTTGCCATCAGGCCTCTCTCCAGCAGGATAGCCCAAACTTCTTTCATGTTGCTGGGCTTCTTTCTGATAGCAGAGCTACAGAAAGCCTCAGCACCCGTTCTTGGACGTTCCAGACACTACTTCTACATTCTATTGGTCAAAACAATTCCAATTCAAGAGGTGGGAAATAGACACCATATCAAATAGCAAGGACATATTGTAAAGAATGCAGAAACAGAGAGGTAGGACTCACTGGGTGCCATTTTTAACAATCTACCATGGTGTCACCTTCAAAGGGTAGTTCTCTGTTGAGAGTGAGTACTCACACATTAGAATCTGGCCTCTTTTCAGCTTTGTCTCTCTTCACTGGCTATCTTGCATTACATGCACTATCCCTGTTTGGCAGCATATTCCCTCTAACGTCTTTCTCTATAGTCTCTCTCTCCCCCTTTACCATGGCAAGGTAAAATTATGTTGCAAAGTGAAAATTGCTTAAATTTCACTGTCAAACTTTATGATCACTCTCAAGCTTACATGCTCAAATGTTTGCCCTTTTCTTGCTTTGTCATGCTTTGCAAAATCAAAACTGAAGTGATAGGGATAAGAACTATAAATTCCCACCATCAACCACCTCTACCTACCTACCAGCTTCTTTATCTATATGCTCTGCCATCCCCCTTTTCACAGTAGCTGAACTGTCCACTCCCTTCTTGTGAATAGATCATCTTTCTTCACACTCCAGTTCTTCTGCCTTTCTCCTTCAGCATCCGTTTTCCCATCTTTAGGGATCATTTCCATCCACATACAAACTTGTTGACTCCTATGCCTCCCAGCAACTGCCCCATTTTTCTGCATGCATCCATTTCTTATCTTTCTTCTCTCAGGTTTTTGCCAATCATTTCACCAAAACTGCTTTTGTCAAGACCACTGGGAGCCTCTTCATACTTCTCTTACTTGACCTAACAGCAGTTTTTTAGCTAGTTCATCACTCCCTCCTTCTTAGTACACTTTCCTCATGGGGTTTCTAGAACTCTTCTGGCTTTTCTTCTGCCTCACTCCATCTCAGTTGCTAAGCTCATTTCTCTGTCTTCTTCCTGAGATCCCCAGGGATCAGCTCTTAAGACAAGCTTGTATCTTCTCCATCTACACTAACTCCCCAAGTTATCTCATCCAAGTCAAGGACTTAAATACCATCCATTTGGTGATGACTTCTAAACATATAGTTTTAATCCATACCTTTCCTAAATTCATGTCTTAAAATTCTTACATGTTATTTGTTCAATATCTAATAGACATAAAAAACTTAAACTTTCCAAAGCTAAACTCGTCCCCTGCTCTCTTATAACTCAGATACTCAGTAATGGCATTTCTATCCTTCCATTTCCTTATGACAAAGGCTTTGTAGCAATCTTTCACTTTTCTCATTCATCCCTGCATGTCGCCTATAAGAAATTCCTATAGACTTCCCCTCTGGAAAGTAACCAGAATCACCACTTCATCTGTCTCCACCTGGGCTAACATCATTTCTTATATGGTTAGTGTAATAGGCTCTTGACTAGTCTCTGCTTCCATGACTACTGGTACAGTGTGTTCTCAACACAGCAGCCAGAGTGATCCCATTAAGGTATCTCTAGAACAGATTATGTCATGCTCCTGCTCAAAACCTTCCAATGGCTCCAAATCTCTCTAAAACTAAAGCCCACGCAGTGGATTCATTCCCTCTTATCTCTCTGACATCTATTCTTATTACTCTCCCCTTGGCTCACTCAGCACAGACATTTCCTCCTAAGGGCTTTTACACTGGCTGCTTCCTTTGCTGAGAATGTTCTTTTCCCAGCTCTCTGCATGGCTAAATTCCTCCTCACCTTCAAAGCTCAACTCAAATGTCACCTGTCAAGTATGCTTACCCTACAACTCTGTTTAAATCTGCAACCAACCCCCTTCCTCCTACAACCCCTCACATTGATCTTCCATTTTTATCCCACGGGGCTGCCTCTCACCTAATATACAGTATATTTTATGTCTCCCTCTGATAGCCTTTAAGTCCTGTAATTCTGGGATCTTTGTCTATTTTTTTCCCTGATGTCTCAAGTACCCAGTGCCTAGTGCATCATAGGTGCCTAATAAATGTTTGTTGAAAAACTAAATGAGGTTTTAGAAGCCTATATATTTATTCTAACCAATATCAGAAACAATGCTAAAATCAATTTTAAAACATTATAAAGCAGTTTGATAGCCAATGTAAACTATTCCAGGTGATGAAATTATCTTCTGAAGATAAATTATATCTTATTTAAGGCCAGTACCAGGCCAAAGTGTCAAAAAAGGTTAATTGCCCTTTTTTTGCTTTGCTAGCCTTCTTTATTTTATTTTATTTTTTCAAGTTAAATTTCTTTGGGTGACATTGGTTAATACAATTATATAGGTTTTAAGTGTGATAAATCATCTGCATATTGCATTGTGTGCTCACCACCCAAAGTTAACTCTTCTTGTCTTATTTTTCTTATCTATATCTTAGTTCCAAAAATCTGTTACATAAACTAATTCCTGTTAATGTATTAATCCATAATGGCTTAAAGTAGTTACTTTGTCAGAAAAAGGCCTATAACAAAAAATTTTATTTTCAAATCTCATAGTTTTCTTAAAGTAGTGTTTTTTGTATTATACTTTCAGTTGTCCTATATTTGTGAATATGTGAGAAATTTAAAAATCAATTTTGCAATGTGAAATTATTTTATCTGAACAAGTCATTCCTCTTTCACTCTTAATTCCCTTCACTAGCAGTTTACTGTAGAGAGCCAGAGGGCTCTATCTCTAAGCTATTTAGAATCTTAGTGGCTCAGTTTCTTCTCTCAAAAATGAGAATGATAGCCTGACCTGTGGTGGTGCAATGGATAGAGTGTCAATCTGGGACACTGAGGTTCCAGGTTTGAAGTCACTGGCATGAGCATAGGTTCACCCAGCTCGAGCACAGGCTTGCCAGCTTGAGCATGGAGTTGCCAACTTGAGCATGGGACCATCGACATGATCTTATGGTCACTGGCTTGAGTCTAAAGGTCACTGGCTTGAAGTCCAAAGTTGCTGGCTTGAGTACCCAGAGTCGCTGGCTTGAACGAGGGTTCACTGACTCAGCTAGAGTCCCCCAGTCAAAGCACATATGAGAAGCAATCAGTGAGTTGATGCTTTTCATCTCCCTCCCTTCCTGTTTGTATCTGTCTGTCTCTCTCTTTTGCTAAAAACAGAAATGAAAACACAAAAACAAAAATGAAAATAAGTTAAGTGTCTTCCTCATAAGGTCATTGTGAGAATTCAGAGTGTTAACAAATATAGAACCCTTGAATAGTGGCAGGCCTATAATAGCACCATGTAAGGATTAGATTTTGTTATTGACCCTCTTTCTAATTTTGAAATTTTAAGTTATCTATTTCTTTTTGAATACAATTCTATAGCTTTTAAACTTAGGATATAGCTTTAAAGATAAAGAGAATAGTATGAAATGATCTAATTTTAAAACAGTAGCTTTGTTCTATGACCTAAGAAATAATTTTTTACTTAATATTAAAAAGTTAATATATTATATAATTCTTAATATTTACCTGCTTCTTCCTTTATTTTATTTTACATTTTCTGAGGGCAAGAACTGCTCTAACTAAAATTACAGTGGTCTCAAAGTGCCTAATAGAGTCCATTCTGTGGATGCTTTTAAACATTTAAGTGTTCTCCAAAACAGAATTTAATGTTTTGTTCTGGTATCTTTTAGTAAAGTAAGTTGCATTTTTACCATCAAGTCTTTTTATTAGTAAATGCTGCATGTACAAGTGGTATTTGCCAGGTGAAATACATTTAAAATCAAGGACTCAGCCTTTTCTCTGAACATTTTATCCCTTGACGACTAAATGCATTCATTAAAGACAACACTGATTTGTGGCTCGGCTATTTCATAGCTTAATGGATTTTTGTTTGATTACTGTATTGATTTACATCTTTAAAGATGCAAGTACGTGCAGTCTACTTGCTCAAATGATTTTTATTATTTAAGTGAAATAAAATTCAGGGCACTGTTGTCTTTCTGTCTTTCTCTTTTTCTTTCTGTCTTGGTTTCTTTATACCCATGTCAGAAAGGCAAATCAAAGAAGAAATATCTACCTAGGCTGGGTCTTCACAGGCATACACTCTGAAGGCAAACCCAACCCAGATCTGACCTCTGGCTTGATGCAGTAGGTGACAATAAAGACTAGCAGGTGCCAGAAGGAGAACAGCCACATAGAAAATTGTCTACAAGCTATCAGGACTCTTTAGATATGATGTCCCTAAGGCTGCACCTATTGTGAAGCCCAGTGTAATGAAGGATAAGTTACGATGAGTCCAGTTTACATGTACCTACAGAACTTGGAGCTGTGAAATAAAAGACACTGGAAATAAGAGTCTCAAGAAGTGTGTTGTGTTTTGTTGGATGGGATAGAGGGAAGCAGTATGGGCTGTCCCAACCTCTGGGAGCTCTCCTGGCACTCTGACTGTGCACTGGTGTGCGGGTGGGTTGGGGCAGTATTCAAGTTTTCACTAACCAAGCTCAAGGGAAGCTTATCTAGAAAAAAGGGGTTAAAAGTAAAGTTAAAATATGAGGTTATCCTTTCAGGAGCCTCTGGCGAAGAGAGGATCTGCCTCTGATTTATCAGAAACAGTAAAAAGAAGTGGGAATAAGGTTGCTGACAGTGGTTACAGAAGTGAGAAAGCTGATATTGGTGACAAGATAGCAAAATGGCCAATCTGGCCTCAGAGATAGATATCAAAACAGCACATTCCAATTAAAACTCTGAGACATAAAACATAATGATAGATACTTTGCATACATTTCTTATTAACCATCATAACCCCAATTGCATGGATATCATAAGCTTTATTTTATGAGTTGAGTGAACAGAAGTTGAGATGGTTGTATACCTTGCCTGAGGACACACAACTAGTAAGAAAAGCAGCTCAGGATGGAGCCTGGAACTATTTTCTTGAAACAACACTGCTTATGAAAATTTTTATTAGCCAGATTATTAAATTGAAATACAATTCTAAGAAACCATAGTTGAAACTAGCACAGTTTTGAAACTATTTGGTCAATGTTTTACTATAAGAAATGTTGCCTTTGTTCCACATTATAAGGTTATTATCCATGGAAATTATTATTGAAAACTTAGCCCTTCATTAACTAGAATGCCTCAAAGTTTAAGAATAATTGAACTACATTATTGACCAATTCTGTAGATTAAGAGTCTCTCAGTTTACTATAAATTAGAAATATGCTTGCTCTATGGAAATAAAAATAAACAGCCAATACAATTTTACTGCTTTCTTGATTTTCCCTCTGCTTTTCTATTATCCAGAGCAGCACAATTGATTTTTATTTCTTCTTTCAAATTACCTTAGTCAAGAAACAATAAGCCATAGAATTCTTTTAAGGCTTTGTGATTTGTTCAAATGATTGGAAAATCGTTCTGATGACTTAAAATATGTAGGGGTGCTTTCTAATCATATTGGATTGTACAATGTAAAATATATTTGCAAGGAAAAATATTAGTAATTGAAAAGCTGCAATTAAAATAACATAATAATTTATGTGTTTAATTAAAAGACATTCCATGAAAATTGAAAGCTACTACAAAGGCTTCAAAAGGACTACAGTGATCTAATCTCAAATATCTATGCATATAGTTGGAAAGAACAATCATGAAGTAATGAAGACATACATACATGTAGACACTGAAATCAGTATTACAGACACATAGACATTTTTCAAGGACCATTAATAATATATTTCCTCTTCAACACCTTCTCTCATGTACCTTCTTTGAATATCACATCAAGTATATGAGGTAAATAGCCAAGAATCAGTGTCCACATCTTATAGAAGTGGATGAAGAACTTTAGTAACTGGATTACTAAATAACAGAAATAAAATAAGAATGCTATTTGGGTTACCTATTACTATGTAACAACACACATCAAAATTTAGTGTTATAGGACCACCATTATATCTCTACCTCCTCACTTTTGTAGATCAGAAATTCCAGAAAGATTTGGCTTTTTAGTTTGTTTCTGATCCATGAAGCATTTGTTGGGGTAGATAGTAAGGATTCAACTTGCAGGATAGTTTGTTTCTTCACCCACGTGTCTGCTACCTCAGTGCTTCTTGGTGTCTTTCCATTTCCACATTACATTTTATCCTCCAGGACCTCTCCACAACATGTGAACTTTTCACATGCTTGGTAGTGTCAAGGTGGTCATGCTTCTTATGTAGTGGTTGCCTTGCAAAAGGCAGAAATGAAAGCTACCAAGCCAGTTAAAGGCTATGTCTGGAACTAGCCTAGTATGAATTCTGCTGGCTTTGTTGTTGTTATTTTTATTTTATTTTATTTTTTGTCAAGGTAGCCACAGGACCTGCCTAGATTCAAGGAGGAGGAGAAATAGGATCCTTCTCTTAATGGGGGAGTGGCAAAGTCATATTGCAGAAGAGCATGGGAATGGGAGATATTGTTTGGCCATTGTTGGAAAATATAATATTCCACAAATGCAAGTCTCTTTTAATATATATCCAGTGATATCTCCACTGTGCCAAATTGTTCTATAGGAACAACAAAAGTGAATCAATCAATGCATATTATTTTAAATTTGCATATTAATGGTAACAGATAAGCTTCTGATTAAATTTCTTTCAACCATGGGTTGTAGAGTATCTAATACAGCTTTTCCTTACCAAGATGATTTAATTATGCATAGATAAATGGTCCAAACCCTTTTTCTACACAACATCTACTATAAATCATTGTGTTGCTGTGATTCTTACACTCATTTGTCTAACAAGGTTCAGTTTACTACTCACCAGATTTCCAACTCTGCCTGCTGTTCCTTCATCATTTCTCATTTAAAATTCTCCTTCTATAATGTCCAAGAGTTGTTTTATTTTTTTCAACCAGACTTTACTGTCTTTTCTACTATTCTCGCCAAATATCAATGCTTGCCTACATACTTTAGCCTCCATTCCTGCCAAAGAGATAGGAACCCACTCATTTGTTAGACTGTGGTACAGCCTAGAAATATGTAGCCCCCACAACTCCCCTCACCCCACTTCTCCCCTAAGCAAACAATACAGGGACAAAAATCCCCACATGTATAAAATCCCAGATAAAGGTATAGGAAGGAGCTTAATTAGTGGTAAGAAAACAAAGTGAAAATTACCTTGTAAGACTTAGAAGTTATAAATTAGTAGGATGAGAGGTAGAGGTTCTTGAAGAAGAGAGTGACAAGATGGCATCTATGCTTCAAGATTAAAATCTCGACAGTGGTGAACAGGATGGTTTGGAGCTGGGAGATTATTTGAGAACCATTTCCTTCTAAAGGCAAAAAATGTTGAGAACGAGAACACCGAGGAATGGAATGTAATAATTTTTTTTTTTAACTGAAGAAGGAAAATCAAAAGATTAGATTGGGGTTGGGGGCAGTACAACCGGTCACATTAGAATGCTGAACAGGGCCGTTCCTTTGTCAGTTGTGAAACTCCCTGTGGATTAGTTTATGTTGAATTAAATGACATTAAGTTGTGTTGTTGTTTTTCAGCAAACGTAGCACCACATGCTTTTAAAAGTGCCTTGAAATAACAGTTATTACTTTAGTCAGTGATGCTGCAAAACCATTTTGTTTACTGCATAAAACAAAAATCATGTTGGCTTTCTTTATGGCATAATTTGAAATAATGTCCAAAGATCACATGCATGAATGGAAACTAGCATAATCAACTAGCCAACAGAGAATGCTGGGCGATGTGCTTCCTAATAATTGTCCTCAGTAGGGCGCTGCTGCTGTTGTTTTGACGACCACCTATAAAACAATGCTCAGGTTCCTGTATTTGTGCATAATTTCTTCTTCTTTTCATCATTCTTAGAGTGCTGAGGTTGTGTCTTTTCTTTTTTTTCATTTTGTTTCATTTTGCTTTCCACTATAAAATAGCCCACTATAGTTCTGCAGATTTCCATTTGATGTTATTGTTTCCAGGAAGGGAAAGGAAAAAGACAGTTAATAATTTTTTGTTAAATAATAACAAGTATAAAAAGGGGATAAATTATTTTCATTTAAAGATATTTATTATGAAGATATAGCAATACTTCCACATAGTAGACCACGAAGACTTTAAAAATGTCTTCAGAATAGAGCAGAAGTAGACATGTAATGGGCAAGCAGAGGGTTATAAAGGATATGAAGCTGAAAAGGACCTGCCTGAGTAGATTTTAAAATAAATTTAGGACTTATGCATTTATATATCAGTAATATAGGTCAAGGAGTATATATATTTCATGAGAGCAAGAATTTTTGTTTATTTTGTTCTCATAGTGTAAGATATTTTTCCCCACTGAGAAG
This sequence comes from Saccopteryx bilineata, assembly GCF_036850765.1. Classification (NCBI taxonomy): domain Eukaryota; kingdom Metazoa; phylum Chordata; class Mammalia; order Chiroptera; family Emballonuridae; genus Saccopteryx; species Saccopteryx bilineata. Next base: position 314,022,815 of record NC_089490.1, read on the forward strand.
GAAGGAAGGGGCCAGACCACGAAGTGTGGAATAATAAAAGGCTTTATTGAGTACAGAGCACTTCCCGCCTGACAAGGTTCTCTGGTCCTTGGGGGCAGGGCTTAGAGAAGTCGCAAGGGATGACCTACATGAGGGATATTTAAAGGGTCCCTAGGGTGGTTGAGCTAATATGATGTGATGAAATCTCACTGGCTGACGGAGGTGTCACTCTTTTCCAAAGGACTCCTGGGAAGTTTCCTTTGGCGTGCTTGGTTGTGGGCAGTCCTAGCCAAAGATCCTGGGCCTGACCTTTCCCCATTATCCACCAATCTTACAATCTGACCTTTTGTATTAAATAGAATAGGGGCGCCGTTTATTCATCTGGCTACTTCCTGCTGATTAGGGGCATCATGGGGAGGGGAGATTGGCTGGTGGTGGTTTTGAGGGGTGTCAGGAGGAACATCTGTTTGGCAGTGACTAGAGAAACTTCGCAGATGTGGTCCTGTAAAAAATTTTTAAAAAGAGAGAAGTAATAGGGGAATTTGCAGGGTCCAGCCTTTTGGTGAGCTGGAGATGGATGGAGTCAAGTGGTTCTGACTGCCAGTTCCTGTATGGAGGCAAGCTTGACGCAAAATTGCATTTCAGGAGTGGCGTAAAAAGGGGAAATGAAAGGGTCCCATCCATTCCCATAACCGAGACCTGTGAGGGAACTAGAGGTCCAGAGTGTGATGGCAAAAAGAGAAGGTAGCCTCTATGTCCACAAGAAATGAGATGGACTTGCCCACTAGTTGCAGCATACCCTGGGTTCTCCGAGTCCAGGCCGTGTCCTAGGAGTTTGAGCGATGCACCCACCTGGCTGGATTGGTCTCCCATTCGGGCGGCTTGTACTCCATGTAGAGGCGCTGAGGAAAAGCCTGTTGCCCAAAGGGGCAATCACTCCACAGTGACTGAACTGCTTGCAGTCAGGGCAGAGCTCCGTGGGCAGCTGTGGGCAGGGGCCCTGCCGGGACCAGTAACCCTGCTTGCCACACTTAAAGCAAGCTGCTGGTGGGATTTCTCTTTGCGGCTTGGACTTAGGTCGGGCACTTCCTGTGCCTTGCCTCTGTTGCTGTGCTGGCCTCAGGGCTGCCACAAGAGTTTGGGTTTGGAGTGTTACCTTCTGCTACATGTGGTCCTGGCAAACAGCCTTGGCCTGTTTCTACTAATTGGGACCATTATAAACTTTAAATGCCGTGTTCACAGGTCTTGGATAGGGGTTTGGGGGTTGAGAATAAGAGGAGGGGGGCTCGTAGAGAGGCTAGCACCTAGATACTGCCAGAATCGCCGGAGCCAAAGGCAGGACAGGGTCAGAACTTCCTGCAAGCAAATTGGGGTTGGGCCTTGGGGTCCTGCAAACTGGTGTAAGGGCCAATGCCAGGCTAAGAATGGCCTGACAGAGGAGGGGCTTAAGAACACAGTGGAGAAGGGAGGGGCCCCTGGCCAGCAGGGGAGGAGAAAGAGAGAATGGTAGTGGTGAATAAGAAACAGGATTTTGTGAAAGGAGGGGAGGAGGCTCTTGGAGGGAAGAGACCCAAGCGAAGAGGTCCGTAGAGGGACCAGAGAGAAGTCCCGAGAGAGGGGCACCCCCGGGGGTCAGACAGGAGGGAGAGAGAGTTGGGAGTCCTCGGAGAAGGAAAGATCAGGAGTGGGGGTTTTAGGTGAGGTCTCTCTGGCTAGAAAAAGGGCCTGCATGGTGGAACAGGCAGCATAGAGATTAAAGACGGGTGCACAAATAATTAGAAGCCATGTATGTAAGAGATCTACAATCAGCTCCCAGCCTTTTTGGCGATGGTTAAATTGGTGAGGGTGTTAAAACCAAAAGTCCCTTCAGGAGGCTAATTCAGTGGGTTCTGTGGCCTGGCCACAGCAGAGAAGAACAGTTTCTTCTTCTTTAGGGAGGGAGATTCCTGTGCCCCCACGGCCTCCCTCAGTCCTCAGAGTGGTCAGAATTGAGAATCAGCGTACCAAAGTTCAAGATCTGGCCACGGACAGATAAGGTAAAGTGGATGTGCTTGGGACGTCTCAACAGGCACACATGCACTCAGATGGAAAGAGGTCCCTGACATAGCTAAGGTTTCAGACAGGGAGTCTCAGCGGAAAGAACTCAAGGGTGGCTGGAGGCAGGGGACTTACCACACTGTGTGCCAAAGTGGGTGGAAGGTTGGAGGTCCTGGTTCTTTCTCGGAGGGGAAGAGAAGAGGAGCGGTCCTTGTGGACTTCAAACTCCTCCCATGTTTTTGGCACCAAAATGTAAGGTATTTTTCCCCACTGAGAAGGAAGGAAGGACTGGAGCCACAAAGTGTGGAATAATAAAAGGCTTTATTGAGTACAGAGCGCTTCCTACCCAACAAGGTTCTCTGGTCCGGGGGTGGGGGGGACAGGGCTCAGAGAAGTTGCAAGGGGTGACCTGAGTGGGGGATATTTAAAGGGTCCCTAGGGTGGCCAAGCTAATATGATGTGATGAAATCTCACTGGCTGATGGAGGTGTCCTTCTTTTCCAAAGGGTTCCTGGGAAGTTTCTTTTGGTGTGCTTGGTTGTGGGCAGTCCTAGGCAAAGTTCCTGGGCCTGACCTTTCCCCATTATCCACCGACCTTACACATAGTATATCTTCAATAAATAATTTGTTAAATAAACAAATGTGGCACCCAAAATAGAGAAACAACAGATTGATGCAATCTTAGAATTCATTAATAGAATAAGAAAAATGATGATTTGATTACTGTTCTATGGGGAGATCCCATTTCATATCCAGAGTATTGTATATTACATTTTAAAAGAGAATGCTAGAACAAGGTGTGAAGATGCTTGAAATAATGTTATGAGAATTAAAGAAAATGGGAAATTTAGGTATAAATAAGAAAATTTAGGTAGAAAATTCTTAGTGAGATTAAAACATTCAATAATTTGAATTAGATTGCCTATAGAGAACTTTCCACTCTTGTGATTCAATCACTTAGATCTTAATATTGGAACATCTATTATCAGTTTCCTATGGAGTGTTTCTAAAACATAGCATCACAACCACATTTCTATCCGGCAGGGTAACTCTAAGACCTAGATTAGATTGTACCAATTGTTAATTGTGTAAATTTTTATAATACTGTAATTTATATCTTCTAGAGATACATTTTGAAATATTTACAGATGAATGAAAAAAAAAATAGTTCAAAACAAAGTGTTCCAAGAAAAAGAATCAACTTACAATGACCTACATAAAGAATAGGACCATTTCTCAGGAACCTGGGTTTTAAATCCTTTTCTTTCACCTGCCTTTAAACCCTCTTCATAGTTCATTTTATGCACACAATGGGCATTTCTTCTACATTATACAAAATTTTCGATCCTGGCCGGTTGGCTCAGCGGTAGAGCGTTGGCCTGGTGTGCGGGGGACCCGGGTTCGATTCCTGGCCAGGGCACATGGGAGAAGTGCCCATTTGCTTCTCCACCCCCCCTTCCTCTCTGTCTCTCTCTTCCCCTCCCGCAGCCGAGGCTCCATTGGAGCAAGGATGGCCCTGGCGCTGGGGATGGCTCCTTGGCCTCTCCCCCAGGCGCTAGAGTGGCTCTGGTCTCGGCAGAGCATCGCCCCCTGGTGGGCAGAGCGTCGCCCCTGGTGGGCGTGCCAGGTGGATCCCTGTCGGGCGCATGTGGGAGTCTGTCTGACTGTCTCTCCCCATTTCCAGCTTCAGAAAAATACAAAGAAAAAAAATTTTTTTTCAAGAAAAATGGTTATGCAGTATTTCTCTGAGTTTAGTCTCCTATTTTGTTCTAGAAGTGATCCAAAGCCAAAGGCTGTTTTTCCGTTTTTAAGGGTCTATTTCAAAGGGTTTACTTTTTTCATATAGATAAGGGTTAATTCTAAGTAACCGACCTAGTTTTTAAGGGTTAATACACTCTGATGCTCATAAACTAAAACTACTATATTATGAGTTCACAGAGACTTCACAGAATGCTTGGCAGTACAATCAGCTTTCTTTTTGTGTACAGATGTATGCAGATCATTGGAATCACCAAATTTTTCCAGAGAGAAAATTGTCATTTTATGTACATGTGGAAGTTGTATTAGTTTCCTATCACTGCTGTAACAAATTAAGATAAAGTTGGTGGCTTAAAACAATACAGATTTCTTCTCCTATAGTTCTTGAGGTCAGAGTTACAAAATTGGGTTTTGAGGTTAAAATTTATATCCTTGTACTTTCCAGCTTCTAGAATCTGCCCACATTCCTTGGTTCATGGTTCCCTTACTCCTTCTTCAAAGCCAGCAGTGGCTGCTCAAGTCTTCTTACACTACATCACTCTGACACTCTCCTCTTCCCTCACATGCTTACAAGGGCCCTCATAATTAAATTGGGCCCACCAAGATAATCCAGAACAATTTCCCCATCTCAAGATCCTTAAGCACACGTGGAAATTCCATTCTGCCATATTAGGTAATGTAAACATATTCATAATTTCTGGAAATTAGGATGTGGACAACTTTCAGGAAACATTATTCTGCCTACCACAGAAGTATAGTTAGTCAATACAGTACTGCTCCCTAAGAATGTTTTCTTTTGCCAGAATTACCATTATTGGCTGGCTGAGATAAGCTCCTGAAATCTTAAAATAAAATGAAATATTATTTTGAATAATTGTAGTTATTCTCTGAAAGTAACTAGAAATTATGGAAGTGGTACTATTATTTTTTACAGCTCAGGCATTGGTATTACATATATTTTTGCTGGTCGACCCAGAAACTACCATTTAGCACATTGCTTCTATAGAATAATCGTGTCTTGACTTCCCAACAACCACCTTCCAAAGAACCTATAAATACTAGTCATTTCTATAGCAGACTGTACTTTGAGAAAACTGACCCTTTAGGTCATTGCTGTCTATTCACACAGTACTTTGAACTTCGTTTTGAGCCATCTGAGAAAGACAAAACCAAAGGACATCATTTGATGAAAGCTCATTCATTCTATAAATATTTATTATGTCCTACTGTGATCCAGACACTGCGCTAGGAACTGTATTTTCAGTATGAAAGTGAGCATGGCCCCTGCCCTCCCTAGCTTTAGTCTTGTGGGAATAGTTAAGGGAAGAGGAAGAGGAAGGTACAAATCAAGGTCCCTCCTCAAGTTGTGGGAAGCAGAGGGCCTTGATGAATTGCTACAATGAGAATGTTTTATCTGCAAGGGGAGGAGGCTGCTGGAAGGAAAAGGAAGATAAGGAGCTGGAATAAATTATTGCCTGCTCTAATAATTCTGTCTAGGGCTCAGTTCTCTGGCAGCCATGTGCCCTCAAGTGCCACTGCTTAATAAGAATAAGGTTTCCACTTCAAAGTGGCAGAATTCCCTATTTTCAGAAGCTCAGAAAAAAAATGGCTTGAAATAGCATGAAATGACAATACAGACATGCCTTAAACTCCATGCTTCAGTTTCTCTGACTGCAAATAGGAAGAATGCTTTTTTGAACAGAAATACGAATTTCCATTTCCCTTATAGCCTTTTTGTGAACTCTGTGAGTTTCTTATTAAATAATGGACAGTGAAACAAATTGGTTTCATCTCTTGAAGGGCTTCTTTCTTAAATGATTTTGAACTTTTTCTTTTCAGCATTCATATAGATGAGCATATTTTAAAGACTGACCAGAATGAAACAGTAAACATATTTGGCAAAGCAACTGACTGTCACTATGGCAACATTAAATGTGTTTGACATTTACTCTTTCCATTCTCTGTTGCTATAGTAATGAAATCTCGGATTCAATTCTATTAAAATAAAGCCCCTTTCAAGACCCCCAAAATGAAGGAGAGCCAGTACTATTAATGCATAAGATATGAGGATGTCTTCTAGAACTAGGACATAGATGAGACATACTTTGCTGTACTTTAATCAAATAAAACAATTCTTTTGTTATTGAAAATCAGCCTTTTAAATATATATAGAAATAGCTTTAATTTATGGTATCTTGAGATTAACATAAAATATTAATGGATAAAAAAGAATCATTCTTGTCTCTTTTTAGGAGAGATAAACAGAATAATGGCAATTACGACCCACAAAAATTATTAAAGAAGTTACTTGGGATTTTGAGGTGGGTTTTTTTGTATTTAAGAATATATTATTATGATCTATTCATCTAGTTTTAAAGTTATGATTAGAAACCAGATTGTTACATTATTATTAATATATAACATATTGATATATTAATTCTTCTAACAGTAGAAACATACTTCAACTATACTTTTGGTTAAGGGAGAAGAATAGTAAGAGATTTATAAAGAAAATTAGGAAAAGAGAAGTGAGACTGTGGTGTAGAAGAAGGGATATTAAAAGGAATGTTAGCAATAACATAATAGAACTAGTGGTTGTATAAGAAGAATCAAAAAAATATGAAACAATAGACTGCGGTATCTGAAAGGAGACAGAGCCAAAATCTCCAAGAGGGATGTTTTATATGACCTATCGCTTATGCTATGGGGGTTTTAGATATATTATCAACTTGTTTGGAATTGTCAACAACTATATAATTTGCCACTGATTTCTAAAAGGTTATTCAGCTTTATAGTAATTTAGAAAAGTTGTTGATTGCATAGCAAGAAAATGTTCATAATAACTATGTGAAGCATGGGAATCAGAGAGGTATCTTAGCTCCACCACTCCCTTCCTATGTAATCTTGAGTAAGCCTCCTACATTTCTGAGCTTTGTTTTCCTTTTCATAAAATGGTGATATATCCAAAATTTCATGCCTCACTTTCCCTAACCATAAATCCCTTTAAAAAGATACTACGTGCAAAGTACTTAATTATGTCTAGTACTTAGTAAGCATTTACCCCATGCAGTGGTTAATATATCTATATAAATATATGAGCTAGGAATTATAGGAATGAAAAGAATTTAAAAGGATGCACTGTGGATCTATTTTATCTGTTGTGTGTGTGTTTGTGTGTGTGTCTTTTGTTTCTCAAGTCATGAAGTTTTCAAAAATATCAAATTATTTGATATAGAAGAACATGCTCTTTTAAGTGGCAGAACATGACCTTTGAACACAGAATGGTGGAGAGAACCCAGCAGAAGCTATCAGTCTCATGGTGTGTTCTCAGTTTGACCACTCATTAGCGACTAGACAAGACACATACTACTCTAGACCTGCTTTCTCTTTTGTAAAAATGGAGATTAAAAGATACCTGAGAAAAGAAATAAAAGGATACAGTTTATAAGTAAAGGTATAATACTAAAAGTATTTTGATTTATCTTTTTAGGAAATCAAATATTATTTTGAAAAGTGATTAATTACCACAATCCACCATATTATCTTGTCAACTATAGTTTAAATTTGTATTTTTATATTTGCATTTATACATATAGGTGGTGTAATATGCTAAATGGTATACAATATTTATAGGTTAAAACGTGAGGTATTCACTATTTCTACATCTTGTGAAATGCATTCCTCCCCATTTCTGTTTCCCATTTACTTTTTTCCTTGCTTCTATAGTTGAACAACCCAAAAAAATCTTTCCAGGAATCACAGCTCCCATCTCTAACAAATTTAAATGATGTAAGTAACCAAAAGCAACTTCTCTAGGTCAAAACAGAATTTCATTAACATTTGTGTTATTGTTAAATGTATATTGATCACAGTCACTATTACTCTCTGTTCATATTATTTCAGAATAATCTGATAAAGTCCTCAGAGAAATAATCTGAATAGAATAATCAATAACTTTGCCTATAGACAAAACAGGCTGTGAAGGTTAAAAGTTATTTCAGCAATAGACAATCTAGTACAGAAAAACTTTCAATCAGCTGCTAACCAATGATAAATTCATTGACTAAGTCTATTAATGCAAAAGAATTATAGACCATTGTCTAATCCACAACCCCAAAATCTAAATTTACTTGGGAATAAATAATAAATGCCAGGTCTGTGATAGATGAAGGAGTAAAAGAAAGATAAGTGGCATGCTCCCTGACTTTGAGGAGCTTACAGTCCAGCAGATGTTAGGGAAAAGACAGTGTTTCATGGAGGGGGTTTTGTTGTTCCTCTACTTCACTAAAATCTTTTCAAATGTTTTGGCCACCTTTAAAGTAATTTTTTCACAGTTAGCAATCACACCCGTTTTGAGTGATAGTACATTGTGGGGTTGAAGTTTACAAACTAGCTGGGTTTAAACTCTAGTTCTTCCCCTTACTAACTGTGTAACCTCTGGAAAAAACTCTTCATCTTCATCTAAATGTGTGCAGAATACTTGTAACTTCCTTATAGGGTTATCACAATAGTTAAACAGATTAATGTATATGAAGCCCTTAGACCAATACTCAAGACAGAATAGTATTCAACATTTATTTTTTTAAATGAGTTGAAGAAAGAGATCTGTCAATAACTGAAGTGCTTCTAACAAAATATCTGTACAACTCCTATAAAAGAAACTCAAGAATACACATGCATAAACACAATGAAGAGGTTACAAAGTCACAGTAATTTCTCAAATTGAGAAACAGTGTGGTTAATCTTTATTTTTCACTTTATTTATTTATTTTTTAAAATATTATTTAGAAAATTAACTTTAACAGGGTGACAACTAAACAATAAGAGTACATTATTTCAGGTGAACATTTCTATAGCATTTGAACTGTTGATTATATTGTATACCCATCACCCAAAGTCAAATCATTTTCTATCACCTTATATAAATATTTGTCCCTCTTTACACCCTTACTCCCATCCCCACACTCCTCTCTATTCATTTAAGTCCCCTTCACCTCCTCCATGTTCCCTCCCCCCTCATCCATGTTCCCTTCCCCCTGGTAACCACTTCACTTTTATCTATGTCCATAGGTTTCAGTTTTATATCCCAGCTATGTATGAAATCATACAGTTCTTAGCTTTTTCTGATTTACTTGTTTCACTCAGTATAATGTTCTCAAGGTCCATCCATGTAGCTGTAAATGTCACTATGTCATCATTTCTTATAGCTGAGTAGTATTTCATTGTATATATGTACCACATCTTCTTTATCCAATGTGTTATCGAGGGATACTTGGGTTGTTTCCATGTCTTGGCCACTGTAAATAATGCTGCAATAAACATGGGAGTGCATGAGTCTTTACGTACCAATGTTTCATGTTTTGGGGGTAGTTACCCAGTAGAGGTGTTGCTGGGTCATGTGGTAATTCTATTCTTAATTTTTTGAGGGACTACTGTGTAAGGCCATACCACCCTGAAAGCACTTCATCTAGTTTGGTTAATCATTACTATTAAAATGAAATGTATGCATATCTTTTCCTGTTGATACAGCATGCATAAAGGGTTAGATCAATTTTCACTAAATATGCAAGATGTATTTAGAATGAAGTAATTTTAAATATAGATCATTTTGTATAAATAAAACTCACTTTACATGGGATTCAAAGAAACAGGGTCATCCTATAAAACTGTTAAAATTGTTATTCAACAGAGGCTTCTTTGATTGCCAAACAGGAGAGAGAAACCAAATATATATATACATACAAAAAGTGATTTTTTAAAATGAATTTCAAAGAGAAAGTCACAGGGCACACGTTCCAAAGTGCAAGAATAGATGTACAATTGATATATTTGTTTCATGGACAAGTTCATTTATAGGTATTGAAATGAAGAACAGGATGATTTTTCTTTTTTTTTCTTTCTTTTTTTTTTTCCTTTGGTATTTTTCTGAAGTTGGAAACCGGGAGGCAGTCAGACAGACTCCCGCATGCGCCCGACCGGATTGCACCCGGCACGCCCACCAGGGAGGTGATGCTCTGCCCATCTGGGGTGTCGCTCTGTTGCAACTGGAGCCACCCTAGCGCCCGGGCAAACTTTGCTCCAATGGAGCCTTGGCTGCGGGAGGGGAAGAGAGAGACAGAGAGGAAGGAGAGGGGGAGGGGTGGAGAAGCAAATGGGCGCTTCCCCTGTGTGCCCTGGCCGGGAATCGAACCCGGGACTCCTGTACGCCAGGCCGACACTCTACCACTGAGCCAACCGGCCAGGGCCTAGGATGATTTTTTTAAGTATTTAACTGATTCTCCTCATAACCACTTGCCCTTACTATTTCAGAGCCTAGCCTAGTAAAATCAACTTTCTCATCATAAACAAAAATGGCAACTTAACCACAGTTGATGCTGGTTGAAATGCCAGGACCATATAACTTATCAAGTTTTGATATCAGTCTGACCTTTGAAACTAAAATTTACCAATGTTACTTCTTGCTATAATGATCACCATTTTAAAATAGCTCATGTTCTAAAATTTCTTATTTTTTCCAATTATAAGATAAATAAAGTCTAAAGATAATATGTATACGCATAAAATTTATATTGTTAGGGCAAAATTTATCCTCAGGGATCAAAACTGCCCCCTCCCAACCCTTCCTCAGTCAGTACATGATGAACTGTACTTAACCTTTAAGTTGACCAAACAGGAGCCCATTAACAATGGAGGCAGGAGGCGAATCAGCAAAAGGAGCCTGTTACCAATGGAGACAAGAACCAAAACAGAGGAATACCACAAGCCAGGCCAGAGGCCTCATAACCAACATCAACAGAAACTGCCAGAAGGAGGCAGCAGAGTATAAAGCTAACCCTCTCAACCCTGCCCAGTGCTGACTCCCTTATTGAACTCAGCCCACCTGCACCCAGGTGTTTGCAATAAATCCTTTTCTCTACACTTTGGCCTCTGTGTGGTTGATGCGATTCCTGCAGGATCCAGACCTTTCACATATTAAAAAGGAAAATCTCTTCTAAGGTTGTTAGGGGAGAGCAAGTTTTAAAGGAGAATAAGAGTATGTCATAGGGACAAGACAAGGAAGAAGCAGGGCATGTCAATGGAAGGGGATACAAGTATGTGCAAAGGCAAAAACAGAGATTGGAAACAGCATAATACAGTTAAATGTAATTGCTAGTATTTTCACTGAGTTGTTTTATTCTTAACTAGGTTGAGTTTGGAGAAAAGATGGGAAAGGTAATTTTTTTCTTTCCCTTTGGTTAAATAATAAGCAGAAATATAATACAAACCACAGTATAAGTTTAAATTTTCTATTAGCTTCATTTTTAAAAAGTAAAAACAAACAAATAATAAAAATTAACAGGTAAAATTAATTTTAATAATATATTTTCCTTAACCCATTTATATAAAATATTATCATTTCAACTTAAAATCAGTATAGCCTGACAGATGGTGGCGCAGTGGATAGAGCGTAGGACTTGGATGTGGAGGACTCAGGTTCGAGACCCTGAGGTCGCCAGCTTGAGTGTGGGCTCATCTGGTTTAAGCAAGGCTCACCAGCATGGACCCAAGGTCACTGGCTCAAGCAAGGGGTTACTCGGTCTGCTGTAGCCCCACAGTCAAGGCACATATGAGAAAGCAATCAATGAACAACTAAGGTGTCACAACGAAAAACTGATAATTGATGCTTCTCATCTCTCTTGTGTTCCTGTCTGTCTGTCCCTATCTATCCCTCTCTCTCTCTGTCTCTGTAAAATACATAAATAAATAAATAAGTAAGTAAATAAATAAAATCAGTATAAAAATTATCAATGATATTTTACATTTTCTAATAAATCTCTAAAATCCTTTGTATATTTTACACTTACCACATATCTCAATTCATATGCTAATTTTTTTCAGAAATACTAGATCTATATTTGGATTTCAAAAAAAATGTAGTTGAAAAAGTAAATTCATGTAACCCAAGTTTTCCAAACATACTTAGAAGTTAATTAGTCACTGAATTGAATATCAGTTTTTTGAAATTTAAATACAATTAAAATTTAGTTATTTGGTTGTTTAGGCACATTTCAAGAGCTCATTTGACTAGTGGCAACTGAAGTTGGACAGGTCAGTTCTAGAATAAGTGTAGGTCAAATCTTTAACTTGAAATTAATATTAACAAAAACCAAGTCAATAAATAGATTATCAAGTTGGTAATCAGAAACTAATCATAGGCATTTGGGATTACCTTCAATTTCTCTTGTTGGTCTACATCAGGGGTTGGGATCCTATGGCTCGCGAGCCAGATATAGCTCTTTTGATGGCTGAATCTGGCTCGCAGACAAATCTTTAATAAAAAATAATAATAACGTTAAAAATATAAAACATTCTTACGGGCCCTGGCCGGTTGGCTCAGCGGTAGAGCGTCGGCCTAGCGTGCGGAGGACCCGGGTTCGATTCCCGGCCAGGGCACATAGGAGAAGCACCCATTTGCTTCTCCACCCCTCCACCGCGCCTTCCTCTCTGTCTCTCTCTTCCCCTCCCGCAGCCAGGGCTCCATTGGAGCAAAGATGGCCCGGGCGCTGGGGATGGCTCTGTGGCCTCTGCCCCAGGCGCTAGAGTGGCTCTGGTCGCAACATGGCGACACCCAGGAGGGTCGCAACATGGCGACGCCCAGGATGGGCAGAGCATCGCCCCCTAGTGGACAGAGCGTCGCCCCTGGTGGGCATGCCGGGTGGATCCCGGTCGGGCGCATGCGGGAGTCTGTCTGTCTCTCCCTGTTTCTAGCTTCAGAAAAATGCAAAAAAAAAAAAAAAAAACATTCTTACGTATTACAATCCATTCATTCCTTACCGCTCATGTTCATGGTTGTGGGTGGCTGGAGCCAATCACAGCTGTCCCCCAGGACAACACCAAATTTTGATTGGATAATGCGTAATGTACATGGGTCGTTGCATAGCTCTCATGGAATTATATTTTAAAATATGTGGCATTCATAGCTCTTTCAGCCAAAAAGGTTCCTGACCCCTGGTCTACATCCACTCAGACTATATATACCTGAGATAAAAAAGTGAGGATATCTTGAAAAGGTTTTGTAACCAGCTCAAAAAGTTCTAGGCCTTATTCCTGTTATTGAAGCAAATAGATTCACCATGGTGACCAGACTGCAAGGGGACAGAAACTGTCTGGTCATAATGTAGGTATATAGTTCTCTCACCATATGATTGCACTTACCCAAAACCATCCACCACACACCATAAACAAAATTATAAGTACATGTTCTCATGTTTTCCCAGCAAAAATATAGACATGCTTCATTTACAAAGTCATATGTAAAAATCTGAAAGATTAAACTGATCATTACAAAGAGCTTATTTCATAAGTACTTTTTATTTTATGGTAGAGAGTTCCTATGGGAATATCCACCAAAAATTCACCATTCATCCAGAATATTCCATTATTTATTTACCCAATCTCTTTTGAGTATCTATCATATTCTTGGCGCTGTGCAAAGAAATTACAACAGTGAACAAGAAAGAGCCATGTACATAGAACATGTGACAACGCTTTCATTGGGAAGGTACTGACAGTGATGGGAGCATGCTGAATTGAATATCAGTTTTTTCTTGAAATTTAAATACAATTAAAATTTAGTTATTTGGTTGTTTAGGCACATTTCAAGGGCTCATTTGACTAGTGGCAACTGAAGTTGGACAGGTCAGTTCAGATCTAGCAAATAAAAATACAGAATGCCAAATACTGTATGCGACATACTTATACTAAAAATTATTATTTATCTGAACTTCAAACTTAGCTGAGCATTCTGTGTTTTATTTGGCAAACCTACATTAGAGGGATAACTTAGAAGTGGAGGTAGGGTGAATGGAAAGAAAGGAAGACTTTCTTCAGATAGTGACTTCTAAGGCAAAAGGCAGAGGGAAATCTTTCCAGGTGGAAAGGAAGTCTCAAAGTAACTGTCAATCTAGGAACTGAAAGAGGCAAAGGAATTGAGGGAAGGAAAAAGGAAGGGGGGAAGAGGGGTAATGCCGGTGGAAGATAAAGCCTGAAGTGGAAGATAAAGCCTGAGGGAAAAGACACTGTTGTAAACACTTCGTACTTTATCACAAGACGGGTGTGATTCCATTAAAGAACCTTGAGCAGCCCATTTTGGCTACAGTGTGAAAAATGGACTGCAGTTCGGCTGGCAAGATACTGAGACTAGTAAGGGGGCTACTGATGCAATTCGGGGTCTCAATGGAAGCCTGTACAAAGGCGACGGGAAGACAGCCCCGTTAGTCTTCCTAGGGGTGGCAACGAAAAAGCCAACTGCAAAGAGGACTAGAAAGGACGACGTAGAGGAAGGAAAACCAGGAGAAGCACATATGATGGGTAACAATTAAGAACCAGTCAACAAGTGAAATGTTTTTTGAGGATTCAAGTAAGATAAGGACTGTGAAATGATGCCTAGTTTAGCCGTAAGGAAATCATCTGTGGCCTTGGCAAGGGAAGACTCAGAGAAATGGTTGAGGCCAAACTAGGTTGCTTTTGGTTGAGGAGAAAACGATGCTGGGCTGGGAACCAGGGGGCAACACCACAGTCCCGCTGCCTCTTTGCCCTTTTCAAAGCTGAGGGTCAAGGACAGAGTAGAGTTTGGAGAGGCAGCGGGAAGCGTCCCAACCAGGCGGAACAGCACAGCAGGTTAAGGTCCTATCCTTTCCTAGCGCACACTTGACTGACAGAGCCGAGCGCCAAAGACTGAGCGCAGAGCGGGAGGCCGCGAACCACAAGGGGGAGGAATTCCAGGACACTAACCCGGAACCGGTTTGGGACTCGGCTCCCATTGTGAGGCCAGACCTGGGGCGGGCCGTTAGCCAGAAAGCCATTACCTTCTGGACCAATGAATAAGACGCTTCGATGGAGCGGCAGCCGCATCAGCCAATGGATTACAGAAAGGGGATGGACGAAGTAAGGGGCGGGCAATCAATGAAGCATCTTTTTTTTCTATACCCCTTAGAGGCGACTAGGCGGAGGTGCTGCAGGGTCGTGGGTGTACGGGTAGTCCCAGAAGAGGCGGCGACTACGCGGACGGTGGGTGCCTTCGCAGCGGGAAGGCCCCGAAGGGGTCAGCGGCAGGTGGCTGCCCCGTCACTCCCCTCCCCCCCGCTGCCAGCTCTGGCTCTGGCTCTTTGGCGTAGGGGACGCTAGGCAGAAGTACCCATCGTGTCTGCAGCTTGACCCGGGACGGTGGGAGGGCCCAGGCTACTGAAACCAGACCGAAGAAGTTTAGGGGCACTTGATCGGGACTCGAATTTAGTATGTGGAGAGAGGACCCTCTTTCCTGGTTACCCCGTCTCCCGCCAGGTGCAGCCGCAGCGTTATGACCGAGTCAGGTGCGTTCCCGCTGCTCCTGGGAGGCCTCCTGGGCATTCGGTTTTCCTGGATTCTTCCCAGGGATTGTGGCAGGGCATCGGGAGGGAAGCGCGAGTGAGGGCTCCTTTATTAATCTTATCACTGGCGGTTTTAAGTAAACTTTAGTTATTTACATACCGCAATTTCAGAGAAGTTTTAGAGAAGAGCATTTTCTTTGGCAGGGAAGTGATTTTCCTTTAACAGTGATTTTCAACCTTTTTCATCTAATGGCACACATAAACTAAGTACTAAACTTCTGCGGAATAGCAAAGAAATATATTTTTGCTTATCTGACAAAAATGTAGGTATAATTTTGATTTGGTCACACTGGACGGCTGTTTTGTTGTTTGTTGTCATTTTTTAATTTTACAATCTAAGGAAAAAGGTCAGTGCCTTGTCCAAATAGTCAAATATTGCATGTTTTAAAAATTCTTGCTGCACAAGAATATGGAGGGAGGGAGTAGTGGGTGGGAAGTCGGTAGATTTTGTGATGCTTTTTTCTTCTAGAGTAGCCTAATGAATTTACTCCTCAATTTTGGGGGGACCTAGAATTTATTGCTTGATTTTCCTCAAAAAAACTTTTAATTCTGTCTTATTATGCAGTATTTAGGAACTTCATTCCATTAGTCCTTGAAAAAAAATTGCCCTGTTATAATATGCCATTGGTGGTACATCATCTTCATAAAGATTACGTAAGTGAACTATTTATTATACCTATTTTCAACCAGAAAAGAATGATTGTGAAGTGGCATTTGTGAAAATGACTGTTCTCTGTGACTCAGCATGGAAGGTCTATGAATTTTTAGAGGTTGCAACTTCTGAATTACCTTCTATAAAACTAGGGAAGACCACCAATATAAAAGGGTAATACTTGTTATCTACAGTAACACATTTCACATTTTATGAGACGTTATATCCCTAGCACCAAGAATATGTGCCTGACACATAGTAGGAGCTCAACAAGTATTTGAATAAATCATTGGGTAATGGATGACAGAAGCACAAGCTCTCTTAAATGAATTCAACAATGTAAAGGAGAGACAGAAAAAGAAAAAAAAACACATTTCTAGAAATAGTTTCTAACCCTGCAGGCATAGCTACCAAATTTAAAGTCAAGGTACATTAATTTTGATACTTTCTAACATTAATCAGATGTCAAAAGATTTTACACAGGTAAGCCATGACTGACTAGAAATGTAAGATACATCCTAATATTTCATTAAGGTAACAAGTGTGTGTTGAAGTGCATTTGGTCAATGAAATTGTCTGTTTAGCATAGAACAGTCAGGGACAAAGAGATAACAGTTTTGTAAAAGAGATAAGGAGTTACAGATTGTTGGGAAAAAAATAGGACATGAAAATAACAATTACTGCTGCCAAAATTTTAGAACTATGTTGACTCAGGCATAGTTTTAAGAAGACTGTTAGGTCTGTCACGTACCAATAAGTTTACCACAATCCAATTAATAAATTGATCTCACAGTCTGCAGCAGAATCTGGTGATTGATAGCTGCATAAATCAGGATTGTTTTAACTATAATCATTGTTTATTATTATATACTTACATTTTATGTACACTGCTCACAAAAATTAGGGGATTAGGGAACGTGCAGATACTCCAGTATTTTCAGCCTTTTGTATAGTGCATTTTCACCAATGAAATAAAAGTTGGTTTTCAATCTCATTTGCATAATTGAACAACTTTCTTTGACTTGTTTGCTTTTCTGATGTTCTTGTTAAATAAAAAAAATGCTTTTTTATCACTTCATATTTATTTTGAAATATCCCCTAATTTTTGTGAGCAGTATATTATAGTTTATATATTATTACAGTAACATTGTCTTTATAGAGAAGGTAACCTGCCTGAATTTCAAAAATATGTGAACTTATACAGATATATATGTGTTCTGTAGTAAGTATTGTAGCAAAGTATAAGGTCTTTCTAAGCCAACATTAAAAACGTCTGCTGATGTTTGGCCCCAACCTAGTTTCTCCCCTTTATTACTGTCCCTCAATCTACTTGTTTTATAAGATCCAAACCAAATGCTGGTTTCTTCTTACAGCATCCTTGATCCTACCAAAAATTTCTACTTTTTTCCTGAATTCCCAGTGTATTTTGTTAGTACTGCTTTTGTTGCACTTTTCATTTATTTGCATTATTCATCCAGTAAAAAAGTTTTCACCTACTGTGTCCAGACATTGTACAAGGAAATTGATAAGAGCTGATACTTGTTGAGGGCTTACTAGATCATAGGCATTATGAAATTCTTTATTATTGTTATTTTAAATTTATTGATTGATTTTAGAGAGAGAGGAATTGGAAAGAGAGAGAAAGAGACGGAAACATTGATCTGTCCTTATATGTGTCCTCCATGGATCAAACCAGTAACCTCTGCGCATCAAGATGATGTTCTGACTAATTGAGCAATCCTGCCAGGGCCATTGTGAGATCTTAATTGGATTATCTCTTTTACTCCTCAAACCATCATGAGTTTTAATTATTTTTTCCCATTTATAGATGAGGAAATAAGTTTTAAATGTTAAGTGATTTGCTTAATATGGCAGCACTAGTAAGTAGTAGAATTAACATACAAGCCTCGGTAGTCTGTGTTCATATCACAACTTCTACTTTGTAATGTTATAATTTTTTTTTTTGTATTTTTCTGAAGCCGGAAACGGGGAGAGACAATCAGACAGACTCCCGCATGCGCCCAACCGGGATCCACCCGGCACGCCCACCAGGAGGCGACGCTCTGCCCACCAGGGGGCGATGCTCTGCCCCTCCTGGCGTCGCTCTGTCGCGACCAGAGCCACTCTAGCGCCTGGGGCAGAGGCCAAAGAGCCATCCCCAGCGCCCAGGCCATCTTTGCTCCAGTGGAGCCTCGGCTGTGGGAGGGGAAGAGAGAGACAGAGAAGAAGGAGAAGGGGAGGGGTGGAGAAGCAGGTGGGCGCTTCTCCTGTGTGCCCTGGCCAGGAATCAAACCCGGGACTTACGCACGCCAGGCCGACGCTCTACCACTGAGCCAACCGGCCAGGGCCTATAATTTTTGACATACATATGGTTACATCTCATTTTTCTCTTCAGTTTTTTCACTTTTTTATATTTCACATCTCTACATTTCAGCAGTCACTGCTTTTTTAGTTACGTATGTGAATGGAATTAATATATACTCATGTAAAATATAATACATAATGTGTGTTCATGGATACATATATGCTATTAGAAACATGACTTCCCGGAATCTCAGGAAATCATTCATTTTACGTTGTTGGTGGAGAGAGACTTCCACTTTGTTTGGTAACTTTATATAGTTTTTCTGACCATATATGTGTATTTTGCTTTTTCAAAAAGTCAACAGGGATTTGTGGGTATTTATGGGACTTTAAAAAATGTATTTTTCTGTAATAAAAATCCCTCATAAGTATACTGATAACAGTGTTCAATACGTCAAAGTAAACCAGTGTACTCTGGGCTCATAAACACTACATGGCTGAAACAAATGGCTGTGCATGTGATCCTCAGAGCCGACGATTGGCCAGAGCGAGTGAACCTGTTGCAAGTCGTAGCATATTCTGTGTATAAATGTTCCTAAATTGAGAATTAAGCTTCTTCGAGTGTGTACACACACGTGGACACCCATATACATTTCCTTTCTGTTGTTGCTTGCCTTACCTTCAGCATTGACATGGGAATAATGTTGTTGCACTAAACCATATTTATACTCTCATATGGCATTTATCACATATATTCCATTATGTGGTTGTAGCATAGTTTATTTGTCCAGTCCTTTATTGATAAATATTTATATTTGTTTCTACCACACTTTTGCTTTAAAAATATGATAGTGCTTTTTCAATGGTTCAAGAAACTATTTAAATAGTCTGAGACATTTTCTATCTTTTGAAAACAAAATTTCATCCTTAATACATGTTAAGTATTTAATTTGATATGGAATTTGATATAATTAACTTTTATTTTTGAAGACATCTAACCTGATTTCATTAAAAATATGTCTGATAACCTGGTTATCATTGGTCACACTGCATAAATAGTAATATAGCCTGATTACTTAAAACTTTCTTGTCAGATTTTGTATAACTTGTTGACCGTTATGTTCTTTGGCATTGTTATTTTCTGGGTAGTTTATCTAAAGTCTTTACATAATCTCATAAGCTGCTCCTTGCCTATATTGACTTGGGCTGCCTTTTTCTTTTAAACATACGCTCTGCCCATAGAACTTTTAGTTTCACTACCTTCCTTCCTTGAGTTATTTTGTTTCACGTTCTACTCTTTTCAATCACTCAATCACCTTCCTATTTAACGTTATATTTTTATGTCTATTGAACATACTGTCTCTGGAGCAGGTGGGCTACTTGCCTCTCAGGTCCTCATAGTGCTGGAGCAGTTGGTAGGGGAAGGAAAAAGCCAAGTTTTGACTTCTGTTCCTTGAAGTATGCTGCCACAGTAGTACTAACGAAAAGCATATTTGGGCTAGCTTAATGATTTGTAAGTCATTTTGCTTCAGTTCTTTTTTATATGGCTTAGAAGCTGAATACTTTTCCAGCCCATTTGATAACTTGAATTCAATAAGGAATGTTAGGCCAAAGTGCTGATTAGATGTGGTCCCCTACAATTACAGTTCTTCATGAATGTTCACTAAATTGACTTGGAATTAGATGTTAAAACATTCAACTTTCTTAATTTTTATTAGGTAATATTTGAGATATGCAAAAAATAATGTAACTAAGTAGACTAGTAAACCAGCCACCTGACCACTCAACAAAATAAGTTCTATTTTGTAACATTTGCCTATTTTCGTGTTGTAAATTCTGCCATCTGGCCAGTTTCCGGCTCCCAGCATGACATCAATGAATGTGGAGTTGGGAAGACACTTGCAAAATTGACTACCAGCTCACACCAGCAGGTTCCAACATACGCCTAATTATTGCGTATATGTTATGAAGCATAAAAGATCCATAGACCTACCACTTGACCTGGGCACAGAAATACCAATATTATTGTGACCTTTCTGTTTCCTATGTCAAAATTACTTAAAGATTTTTGCCTTTGATGCAATAATACCAAACTTAACTTACTTAGTGTGTGCCTAGAACTATTCTCCATATTTTAGTAAATCCTTTAGTCCTTACAGTATCTCTATGAAGTATCACAATTATTTTACAAGTGAGTTGCACACAGGGAGTTTAAGTCACTAAGCTCACACAATTAGGAAGTGGCAGAGCCAATTTTCTAACCCAGACAATCTGACTTTGCTGTCAGACTTTCACAGACAGCACAAAATTTCTGGTGCACCAGCAGTTGGAAAACCACTGTCTCTTTTGATGATGCTCTTTTTTTCTTAATTTTGAAATTTGTGTTTTATTTATTGATTTTAGAGAGGAGAGAGGGGGTAATAGGAGTGGGAAGCATCAATGCATAGTAATTGCTTTTCATATGTGCCTTGACTGGGCAAGTCCAGGTCTCTGAACCAGCGACCTCAGCGTTGCAGGTTGACGCTTTATCCACTGCCACCACAGGTCAGGTGATGATGCTGTAATTTATGAGTACATTTGCCTAATGGTAACAGGAGGACTCTATTTGACTGTAAGGGCAGTGATTGCCTAAGCCAAGATGAAAAGTGCTGCTACTGATCAGGCATTCCAATTTAGTGGATTGCAATTTTATTAAATTATCTCGGGAAATTTTGGAAGTCTACATGAGAATTGGTTTGCTTGCAATCTTTTTGTTGTTGTTTTTTTGTTTTTGCATGCTTTGTCCTTTTTATGGGAATGTGACAGTGACAGTGATGTTTTGAGAGTTCATTTTCTGCTCTTTTGAAATTTGAGTTCTCTCTGACCTCCATTTTGGGAGCAAGTGGCAGTTCAGGAGATAGTTATGTCGCATGAGTGATGGGAAACAAAAAGATAGTGATGAGCATGTTTTGGTGATGTTATTAGATACATACAGAATCATTTAAACAAAGATTACTGGGAACTTCAAAAGGAAAAATTGTATAAAAGTTTAGTATAATCATAATAAAAATACCCTTTTTATTTGTTTAGAAACAAGGAGGTTACATCCACTTTTAAGTTCTAAACAGAAAAGGCTCAAACAATGATTAAAAAAAAAGATTTGTACATTTTTCAATTAAATTAAGTTAGCCTTATGCAATTGTTATGTTTTGCTTCAGTAGAAGATACCATTTGAATTGCCGATTACTAGAGAAATATTTTTCACATTAATAAAAATTATAACTTGGCTGACATTAAACTACTTAAGAGAAGAAACCATGGTAGAGTGAAACCTAACTGGTTGAAGCTTTGAAATGTTTTTCTGCCTATATACAGAACATTATCCAAACCTTTCACATATATAAGACTCTGCTCTTTTTGAAAATCTTCTAAAAGACTCAAATCTCAAAACTTATCAGCACATTTAAGATGTAGCAATCACAAGCTGCTAATTAAGTGGACGGAAATGTAACCTAAGAGAACCTGGAGACAAGTTCATTTAACTGGCTGCATAGTTTGCAAATTATTTAACTTCTTTTAATTTTATTTTGCAAATAGAAATGATGGTATCTCACATTCAATGCTCTGGTGGAGATTTTATGACAGACTATGAAACTTAGTAGATTAAAGGTATTTTTCCTTCATATTGGTTAGGAAGTGTTTATGATCACATAATAATGGAGCTGGAAGGGCCCTGAGTAATCTCATCCCACCCTCCCATTTTGTAGGGGAGGAAAAGTCAGCTCTTACTGTGATCAAGGAGTGAATTTGGAAGTCAAAAACATGGTTTATGAATATGTCCTTTACTCTTTCTGGGCCCTTGTCTCCCATTACCTACTTTTAAAATCTCTTTTCCAAGGAAAAGACTCACTCAACGCCTTTTCCAGGTTCCTACTGTGCCTTCTCATAATAATGTAAAGGCTAGATGACAGAAAAACCACATTTGCTGTCTCCATTGTCATGAGGGATTTTATCTGTGCTGTAGATTCTGCCAATCAGATGCACTTGTTTCAGATCTGAAATCAAAGTGTGTGGGAGAGTCAAGTCAGTTAAGCATTTGTGTTATAATGGTGTGGGTTACACAGTGATTCTCAGATTTTAGCGTATGTTAGAATTATCTGAGGTCTTATTGAAGCACAGGTTTCTATACCAGGTCCCATCACCAGAGTTTTTGATTCAGTTGGTCTGGGGGTGCCTGAAAAGTTTACCTTTCCAACAGAATTCTGTTGCATATCACCTCTTCGATGCTTTGACAGTATGACTTTCTGAAAATTGGAGAAACATTCTGTCCTGCATCCATCTAAGAGCAATGTTTATAAGTATCTTTTCCATTCAGAATTTATATTAAAATTTTGCTATGGATATTTTAAAATTTATTTCATGGAGGCTCCAAATACAATTGCTTTCCTATGTCATGATCTTCAACTCTGCTATTAAAATCGCCCAGGACAGCCTGACCAGGCGGTGGTGCAGTGGATAGAGCATTCGACTGGGACTAGTGGAGGACCCAGGTTTGAAACCCTGAGGTTGCGACTTGAGCACGGGCTCATCTGGTTTGAGATATCGAAAGGACAGATAATCAGAGGGACAGATAGGGACAGGTTTGAGATATCAGAGGGACAGATAGGGACAGGTTTGTGCAAATGTGCTGAACAGGGAAAGAGCTGGACAAGAATCCCCATTCTGAAAGAAGGCCAGTGTAGTTGGAGTAGAAAGGATGGACTGGGGAGAGTCGGTGGGGAGGGAGCTGGAGAAGTAGGAAGTGGGTCAAGTGTGAATAGCGGCAATTAGTGAGGAATCCAATTAGTGAGGAATCGTGACAGCAGCCCAGGTAAGAAAATGGTGCTGCTGGCAGGGACAGGAATAAATGTAGGCAATTTTGAGCCATGTTTAGAGTTTTTTGTTTTTTGTTGTTTTGTTTTTGGTTTGTTTAAATTATATGTATATAAGTTAATTATATATATAAATTAATTTTATATATATATATATCTTACTGGGTTTAAGTGCATTGCAGAAGTTAAAGGTTGACTGATTTTTACTTTTTTCTCTTTAGGAATTAACCAGCCTGCCTTGGCTACTTTGCTACTAATGAACAGTAAACTGATATAAACGAAGTGCCAACAAGGGATTGTTCTTGATTTCTATATTTTGTAGCATTGCTCAAACTTTTGTCAGTCTTCTCTAAAAGTAAAAACTGCATTTAAATTAGAAAAATGAAGCAGTTGAAAAGGAAAAGGAAAAGCAATTTTAGTGTTCAAGAAACTCAGACTCTTTTGAAAGAAATTACCAAAAGGAAAGAAGTCATTTTTTCCAAGCAGCTCAATACGACCATTAACGTGATGAAGCGAATGGCGTGGGAGGAGATTGCGCAGTGCGTGAACGCGGTGGGAGAGGGAGAGCAGAGGACCGGCACGGAAGTGAAAAGGAGGTACCTGGACTGGCGGGCGCTCATGAAGAGAAAAAGGATGAAGGCGAACATTAAGCTGGTTGGGTCTGGCTTTCCCCTGCCCTCATCTGATTTAGATGATTCTCTTACTGAAGAGATAGATGAAAAGATTGGATTCCGAAATGATGCAAACTTTGATTGGCAAAATGTGGCCGATTTCCGGGATGCGGGTGGATCCTTAACCGAGGTCAAAGTGGAAGTGGAAGAAAGAGATCCCCAGAGTCCTGAAGTAAGTATTAGCCTGTGGGCCCTTTTATTCATTTAATTTCCCCAGTTCTGATATGTGAGTTAATTATAGTCCAGGAACAGTTCAGAACCTCTCAGATTTTCAAACTAACTTAAAAATAGCATATAAAGTTATTCCATTTTTTCTTTATATCATTTATCTCTTCTCATCTAAATATACTTCTCTCAGTGGTGGCAGTGACATCTGCTAATTCATTGTATTATTCAGACTTCAAAGTAAATGGTTTTATATCCTCAAACGATACAAAAAGATTTTAAGAAATATTTAGTCAAATTAACAACCATGAAACAAATAATACTGACAATTGCATTCCTCTTTTCTTTTAGTTTGAGATTGAGGAGGATGAAGAAATACTGTCATCCGTTATCCCAGATTCCAGGAGGGAAAATGAACTTCCAGATTTCCCCCACATCGATGAGTTTTTTACTTTAAACTCAACACCATCGAGGTCTGCATTTGATGAGCCCCATCTGCTTGTAAACATCGAGAAACAGAAACTAGAGTTGGAGAAGCGTCGGCTGGATATTGAGGCGGAGAGACTGCAGGTGGAGAAGGAGCGGCTGCAGATCGAGAAGGAGCGGCTGCGGCACTTGGAATTGGAGCACGAGCGGCTGCAGCTGGAGAAGGAGCGGCTGCAGCTGGAGAAGGAGCGGCTGCAGATTGAGAGGGAGAAGCTGAGGCTGCAGATCGTCAACTCCGAGAAGCCATCTCTGGACAGTGAACTTGGTCAAGGAGAAAAGTCCATGCTTCAGCCACAGGACATAGAAACGGAGAAACTAAAGCTTGAGAGAGAACGCTTGCAACTGGAGAAGGATAGACTGCAGTTTTTGAAGTTCGAATCGGAGAAGCTGCAGATAGAAAAGGAACGCTTACAAGTAGAGAAAGAGAGACTTCGAATTCAGAAGGAAGGGCACTTGCAGTGATTTCTCTGGGTCTCCATTAGCAGATACTTGTAAACTGTAGGTTTTTCTCTGTATTGGGTAATATGAAAATGGTTACAGGATTAGCTGGGGGTTTTCTCCCTGTTTAATGTCAGTGTTTTCAGTAGGATAAAGATAGTTATATGTGAGTAACTATATGCTTAGGTATTATGTTATATAACAATTATGTGCCCTAGTATAAAGAGTATAGCAGGAACTATTGTGCTGTACGCCTTAAATTAGTAAAATTACATAAGTGTGTATAATCTGTGCTCTCGGAGTTCACAGTTATGTCTGTAAAAGTCTAGCTCAGTGGTTTTCAACTGGGTGTGATTTTTGCCCCCAGGAGACATTTGGCAATATTTGCAGTTTTGGCTTTCAAAACTGAGAAGTGGGGGTTGGGGGTTGCAGACAGTTTTGGCTTTCAAAACTGAGAACTGGGGGCTGGGGGTTGTTGCTGGCATGTAGTGGGTGGGTAGAGGTCAGGGATGCCTACATCTAACAGTGCACAGGACAGACCCCTACAAAAAAAGGATTGTCCAACCCAAAATGTCAGTATTACTGATAGTGTGAAACCCTATTCCAGCCTGACTGTGTACCTCTATAGCTTTGTTTTATAGTTTCAGAATATGAAAACCTCAGATATTCATGTGAATAGTTACTTCAGTGGCCAAAAAATGTTAACTATGAAACATTACTGTGTAGTATATAGAATTTAGGAAGTGATGAAAATTACAGGTATTTTATTTCCATGTTACCATCTGTAAATGATCTGATTCAGAAAACAATACAGGGAACATCGAAGATTGTCCAAAATGAGTCACTCTGAAAAGCAGTTCTTCATCCAACTATTGATGGTTTAGAAGCAACACACACTTCTTAAGCTTTGGTTCCCTTTCTTCTTGGAATCAATTTTTATAGATTAGATTTAAATATTGTCATTTCAACCATGTACTGAAAGCTTAAATGTGAGTGGTTGAAGCTAGTAAGATTGATACCAATATACAAATGGTACCAATAGCCCATAATTTTGAACTCAGTGAGTGGTTATATGATTTTCAAAATAAATAATAGCAGTTATTTGGGAGTGGGGGTGGGGGGGAATGTCCTCTGAGTCCTCATGATGATGGAATGATAGTAGCCGTGTGTTATGAATTAGGAACACACTTCTTGCACACTGTCTGACTTAATCTGTAGAATACTTCTTGAGAGTGATATCTAATATTATTACTTAATTTGGGGCTCAGAGAAGTCACACGGTGAATAAATCGCTGTTCTCATATATTGTAGTGTACTTTGTCTTTGCCCTTCCTAAGGAACAAAGGTTTTATCTTTAGTCCCTTCGGTATTTATTCTGAGACCAAGGGCTTGCTTAAACTTATGATTTGCCTTCAGTCCCCTGAAGGTACTTTTCCCACAATTCAGGTGATTCTCATGCACACTAAAGTTGGGAATCACTGCACGAGATCACTTTGTATTTCCTGATTTCCAGGGCTGACACGTAGCTTTAATACATCTCTTTTGTTGACAGATACTACCTTGAATCTGCGTTTGTTCCTTGTTAATTTAAGAATGTCTTGAAACTCTATGTGATGTCAAAGTATGAGTATACAAGGAAAAAGTATAATTCTGCTTAGTTACCTTGACTTTGAAATAGTGTTATTTTTTTATTACTGAAATGCTTCTACCCTAGAATAAAATTTGTCTCTACTAACTATCTGAAAGCTTATTTCAAGTGATGCTTTGTGCTGTGAAGGTTGAAGTTATCAAGCCTGGGAAAGAGTGTTATGGTGAACGGGCTGGGGAACTTCATACATTATTTTATTTGTTCTTCAGGACAACCTGTGAGCTAAGTCATTTTATACCTACTTTTATAAGAAAGGAAACAGTGCCTCGTTAGTTTAGTTAACTAAATACCTTAAAAATGACATACCAATCCTCATGCAAGATTTTAGTGTAAGAGCTCTAAGAAGTTGTAGTGAAGTTTGTAGGTGTAGTTATGTGTTGTATCTTTGCCACTTAACTACTAGTGAAAATCATTTAACTTGCCCCGTTTTGTTTGCCTCATCTATAAAACGGACTTAACGATACCTGCTGTGCTTCATAGTTTGTTTGTTTTTTGCCTTCCTCATTCTTCCCAAGTTGTTGATCAAGCCTTGTCTTCTTTAGATGCTGACGTCAGCCTCTTCCAACCGCACATGTAGTCCTTAGCATGGAAGCATGTGCAACCTGTATATCAGCAGTCACCTGTCTCTCAGTTCCTTCCTTTCTCTTCCTCCCTCATGACGTTTCCAGAATAGATTGCCTCAAAATACTGCTTTTATTATGTCCAGAGAATAAACAGTACATGAAGAAGTGGAAGAGGAGCAGAGCTCTAGAAAGATCATAGGTCTACACCCAGCTCCCCTTTGACAGCTCGGTGATATGAGGCAGGAGGTGTCTCTGATCCTTACTGTTCTTGTCTTGTACATTGAATATATATGCCCTGCTTGACTCTCACCATGTCTGGAATAATAGCATTCATATATGAAAATGCATTTTAAAACCAGAAAGGAGTTTAATGATATTACAAACATGTCCCACCTGAAATGAGCCTCCCATTTCCTTCTCTATGAAGTATAAAGTCCTCAAATGTCCTTTGCCTACTTTAAGATTTTCTCTTACCAACATAATTAAATGTTGGTCAAGCTGCTCTCCAAATACTCCACTAATTTTTCTTCCCCCTTTTTTTATTGTGTTGCTTTAATCCTTGACCTTTCCATTTTTCTGTCTCAGTGTGACAGCGGAGCAAAGCTTTTTCAGATCTAGGGACTTGGTCATTTCTACCATTCTCTACCATATTTTGCTGAATAAAATTGGAATATTTTATCATGTAAAATTGGTATTCTGTCTTCCAAGTCTCCCTGAAGAACTTTTAAATAAATATGTTAAAGTCAACAGTCTTCTCAGCTTATGACTCATTGCCCACTTGTCTGAGCACCGCTCCTAAACAGTAGGAACGGGCCCTGGCTGCCACATGTGTATGCTGTGACTCTGACCTTTGGCTGTGCTGTTTGCTCTTGCATTAGAAGTGGACTTGGGATGGCCTTGTATTCCCTGACATAACTACCATTTGGAGGATTCTCTTTCCCATTAAAGATGATCTGCATCCTGACTCAGACCAAATGTGTCTCTTGATTCAACAAACAGAGTGACAAGGATTTTAATTTGTATGTATTCACTAAGTCCTCTCATGCCCTCTTATGAGACTCAGGTCAGTTGTTGGGTCTAGGTTCTCTTTGTTCCCTGTGCTATTTCCAGATCATTGTTCATTCATTCCCTTATGAAAAAGAAAAAAAAAAACACCCCTCACCTTTGATGCGGACACCCAAAATCACTGTCTTCTTTTCATCACAGTTCTCAGTAACACTCACGCATTGACTCACCTCTCTACCATTGGTCAGCCTAGGAAGTTCCAGGTAATTCTGGTGTAGGGTGAAGAATCCTTGATAGCTCTGTCCACTTAGTTCTGTTTGTTATCACCTGTTTCACTTCTTCCACTTCACCTTGAACACTTGTTCTGTCTCAGTATTCTGAGTTGAGCCTCCTCTCCTTCATAATAACAAATCCAATGACCAACCCAGTGACTATACCCCCAAGCCTCCCAGCTTGCTGCAGGTGTTTGTCAACCTCAGGACTCCAAGTCCAGCTCCCCTTCCAATTTCTCCTCTCATAGCAGTTTTCATCCCTGCGCAGATTTCATGATCGCCATCTCACTCATATACCCAGGCAGGTTAGCTGCTCCAAATTCAGTCTCTTCTGGGCTCTCAACACTGCAAATTTACTCTAGTTCTTTAGTCTCCTCTTATCTCTCCAAAACCCTGTGGACTGTGTTTTCCAAAAATGATATGTTGAAGTTCTAACAGCAGGTACTTGTGAATGTAATGTTATTTGGAAATAGTATTTGCAGATGTCATCAAGATAAAGTCAAACTGGGTCAGGATAGACCCTAAATCCAATGACCAGTTTCTTTATTGGAGGCAGAGATTTGGATACAGGAATACACACAGGGAGACATGTGAAGATAGATGCAGATTGGAGTGGTACAACTGTAAGCCAAGGAATGATTTTGCTGGTAACTACCAGAAGGTAGGAAAGAGGCATGGAACAGATTCTCCTTCAGCCTCCAGAAAGAACCAATCCTGCTGACACCTTGATGTCAGATTTCTGAACTCCTGAACTGTGAGGTTCCTAAATTCCTAATGAAGTTGACACGAAACTAACCATTACATATACTGAGTCAGAAACTGAGATGAGATCCAACAAATCTGTTTTTGGCTCTTCAGATGATTCTTATATACACTAAGGTTTGGAAACTACAGTTCTATACTTGTTACCTACATGCTCAGCCATCCCAATGGCTTCAATTATTATTTACATACTGACTCTCAAAGTTATATCTCTAGCCCAAATTTCTACTCTGTTCTATTCAAATGTTCCTCAGACATCTCAAACTCAATGCATTCAACCTTGAACTCATGATCCATCGCAAACCTGGTCTTTCTGTTCATGATCTCATTAAATAATAACATCCTTCTCCAAGATCTTCAAGCTAGAAACCTGACATTCATCTTTGACTCATCCTTGTTTTTCACATATAAATCCAATCAATCGTGGTTGTCTTGTGGATTTTACCTCTAAATTTTTCATTCTGTTCACTTTCCATTTCCACAGTCAACACGCTATCCCTAACTCCTCATTGTTTCATTTGGATTAATGCACTACTTTTTCCAACCCTTCATTCCCCATGAAGGTGATGTTTTGCTTTGTATTAATGCAAATCTGGTTATTACTTAATAATGGGTGATATGTCTGTTTCACCTATGCTTTGTATTATTTAGGATGCCTTTGATTGCAAGTAAGTAAAACTTTAATCTTAAATGGCTCAAAGGATAAAGACAAAAGACATTCATGCTTTTATAAAAAGTCCAATGTTAGATGGCTCTAGAACTGTTTAGTTTTGCAGCTCATCAGCATCATGAAGGAACAGCTTCTGTCTGTCTCCTGGAGAACCACTGTAGTCTTGTAGGGTGTTGTGTGCATTATAACCTCTGAAGAGTGCAAAATACAGACTGCATGACTGTTATGGCAGCACCACGTGGTGGAAAGAGGACCATGGCGATGATGTGGGCAAGGACCAGTGACGCCACAAATTACATGGCTTCTCAATGTGCACACTGAAATCATTAAGAGTGGTGACAAGAATGTAAGAGAAGGGCAGAAAAATGGGCTAAAATAACTTCAGTATATGAGGAGCAGCCAGGAAAATGGTAGATGATTGCAACACATGAGGATAATACATGGTATAATCTTAAGGCATGTGTTCCAATGGAGCTGGATTTTTAGAAAGCAAAGGAATAATGATCTGGCAGCAGCCATAAAGACCAAAAGGTATGTTCTCCTTTGGGCCCACAGGAAAACAAAAAGAGCATAATATGAGAAAGCTTCAGGGGGAATTATGGCCTTAGGCATGCAATTTTTCAAGTGACATTTAAATAACAGAATCATGGCCACAGGAAAAAATTGAAAAGAGGGTTATATTCCCAAATAAAAATTAAGGGTTTAGGTTCAATTATTCTGAAAAGAAAATAGATATTATGGGAAAATAACACTGGAGAACAATTTTTTTTTTCATTTTCTGTTGCATGAGGTTTTTAGAACTGTTTCTATATATTTCTGCATCGCTGATTCCAAATCTGAAATCCGCTTTTTGGTGCATGCTCTAGTTTTTATGCAATTTTAATTTTTTTTTGTTACAGTTAATGGCATGCATTGGTTTTTAAATTGGAGTTAAAGGGCAACAACTCTTGGATTGAACATAACCACAAGGCAATTAATATTTTACAAACATCACTTTTACATAATTATTTTTACATAATTGTGTAAAAATGTTTATGTAAAACATTATTTTACATAATTGTTTTTAAATGTAAAAAGTTATTATCTGATAAAAACACCCTCTTATTTTGTTTTAAGATTGAATCATGGCTTCTTTGAGTAGGCGTAAATGTAAGAATAGTCCTGACACCTTCTGTTATATATGTGGCTGTTACACACTTCAACATCAAAGGCGCAATATTTCATCATTTGGGACATGTACATATATTGCCTATTTCCAAGTTCCCCTTGGCAATCAAGGCAAGAATTGGGCTCCTCATATTGTGTGTCACAATTGTGAGGAAATGCTTCATGACTAGACAAAAGGAAAACGCAAAGGAATGCTTTTTGGTATACCCATGGTTTGGCATGAACCTAAGGACAACAGTAGTGACTGTTAATTCTGTCTGATCCATACAAAGGTCATCGACAAGAAAAAATGGCATATGATCACATATCCTAATATTTCTTCAGCAATACGACCTATACCACACTCTGAGATACTCCCGGTTTCAGTTTTCAATGTTTTCATTTCTTCTAAGGACGAAGAAAGTGAACATGGTGATCAAGTGTATTTTGATAAGATGCATTAGGAAATGGTTGTGGAATCTGAAGGGTCTTCTTCTGATGCCAAGCAGTCATTAACCCCTCAGCAGTTTAGCCAACCTGAATTGAATGACTTAGTAAGAGATTAGGGCCTATCAAAGAAAGCTGGGTTATTAGCCTTCAGGCTTCAAGAAAAGAATGTACTTCACCAGTCAGCTAAAGTATCCCATTTCAGGAAGCATGAACAAATTTTTGTGGACTTTTTTTCCAAAGACAAACACTTTGTTTACTGTCATGATATCAGTAGTCTTCTCAACCAGCTAGGTGTTACCACTTACAGTCAATAGAATGGCGACTATTTCTTCACAGCTCTAAACGGAGTCTGAAATGTGTTCTCCTACACAACGGTAATGTTTATGCAGCGGTTCCAATTGTTTGTTCAACTCATCTGTGAGAAAATTATAATAACATAAAGATTGTCTTTGACTTTCTGAAGTATGAGGAGCATAACTGGATCATTTCTGTGGATCTTAAAATGGTAAATTTCCTGCTAGGATAACAGAGAGGTTTCATGAAGTATCCTTGCTTTCTGTGTTTGTGGGACAGCCAAGCTCAGGAGAAACACTGGACGCAGAAGGAGTGGCCAAAATGTGAAGCTCTGGAAGTAGGGATGCAAAATATTGTAAATGAACCTGTAGTTAATGGAGACAGGATCATATATCCCCCACTTAATGAAGCAATTTGTTCAGGCTTAGAATAGAGAAAGTGAATGCTTTCAACATATTATTTCTGCTTTTCCTGCCTTGTCTTTCAAGAAGATAAAAGCAGGTGTATTCGATGGACCTCAAATTCAAACCCTCATATGTGACGAAGAATTTTCCAGAAGATAAATAAGGAGGAGAAAGCAGCATGGCAGTTTTTTGTGGCAGTTACAAAGAACTTGCTTGACAACAAAAAAGCAGAAAACTATGAACTTCTGGTTCAAAGGATGCTGTTGGCTTTCCGTGACACTGGGTGTAACATGAGCATTAAGATTTACTTCCTGAACAGTCACCTTGTTAAGTTTCCCAAAAATCTTGGAGCTGTTAGTGATGATCAGACTACTGCTGGAGCATCAAACAAGATTGTCCTCAACAAATACACAAACACAAGAGCTACAGATGCAAATTTTTGCCTGAGTAGAATTTAAATAAGTTTTGTGCAAATTTTATGATTAAGTGTTTTAATATGTTCTATTTTGAAATTGTAGACAAATTCTGATGCAATCACATCTTTTAGTGTATCAGTGTATTTACTGCATTATATAAATTATTATATTTTCATTTTCATAAAGATGATGCCCAAGAAGACATTCTACTTCATTATGTTAAACTAAATGTTGAAAATTTTACAATAAGATGAAAACCTAAAATCTTGAATTGCATTAAAACTGTAGCTTACAGAGAAAAACCAATGTTGGATTTGAGATCAGCCACTCGAATTAGGTAAAAACAAGTGCTTTTGTGGATGCAACAAAAATTTTCTTCCCCAGTGAACTGTCTTTGCTACAAGTTTCACCTCCCCCACGGCTACTGTTTTATTTGTCAGCAGGATTTAGGAGGATGCCATGTGGGTTGCTCTTAGCATCTGGCATTATAATTGTACTTTTAGGGCAGTGGCTCTTTGTTTTAAATTTTTTTTAATTTTATTTAGAAAATTAAATTTAATGGAGTGACATTGATTAATAAGAATACATATGTTTCAAGTAAGCATTTCTATAGCATTTGAACTTTTGATTGTGTTGTGTGCCCATCGCCCAAGGTCACATCATTTTCTATCACCATATGTTTGTCCCTTTTACTTCTTTTCCCTGGTAACCACATTATGTTTATCTCTGTCCATGAGTCTCATTTTTGTATCGCACCTATGTGAAATATCATATAGTTCTTAGCTTTTTTTGATTTACTTATATATTACTTCATATAGTGTTCTCAAAGTCCATCCTTGGACATTGCCATAAATGGCAACAAGGTTGTGGTTTGATCCCCAGTCAGGGCACAGAAGGGAAGCAATAAAAAAATGCATGACTGAGTGGAATGCCACATATTTCCTTTCCTCCACCCCCCTTCATTTCTTTTTAGAAAATCAATAAAAATTAAGCCCAACTGGTTGGATAGCTTAGTTGGTTAGAGCATCATCCCAGAGGGCAGAGGTTGATGGTTCAATTCCCCAGCAGGGCATATACAAGAGCAGATCTGTGTTCCTGTCTCCCTGCCTCTCTATCTCTAAAGAAAAATAAAAAAAAAGAATAAGTTGGTAGGCATTTAAATAATCTGATAAAAAAAGTTATAATCCAGTTTTCTCCAAGTATGCTGATAAAATATTAGCATTTTTATGTCAGCCAAGATGTGAAAGACTGCTTTAGTAAAAGTGCTGCTTCAGTGTAACCAAAATTGATAATTGTCCACTCTAATTGTTGAAATAC
The DNA here is from genome assembly GCF_036850765.1 of Saccopteryx bilineata. Classification (NCBI taxonomy): domain Eukaryota; kingdom Metazoa; phylum Chordata; class Mammalia; order Chiroptera; family Emballonuridae; genus Saccopteryx; species Saccopteryx bilineata. The sequence continues at coordinate 314,056,509 of NC_089490.1, forward strand.
ACATTAATAAATTGTGGGTGTGTTTTTTTTTTAAATTTAATGCAGTGACATTGATAAATCAGGGTACATATGTTGAGAGAAAATATCTCTAGATTATTTTGACATTTGATTGTGCTGTATACCCCTCCCCCAAAGTTAAATTGTCTTCTGTCATCTTCTATCTGGTTTTCTTTGTGCCCCTCCCCTCCCCTAACCCCTCTCTCCTTCTTCACCCCCTCCCCCCTCCCCCATCCTCCCGCCCCTGTTGCCATCACATTCTTGTTCATGTCTCTGAGTCTCATTTTTATGTCCCTTCTATGTATGGATTCATCTTAGTTTTTTTTTTTTTTTTTTTTTCTGATTTACTTATTTCACTCCGTATAATGTTGTCAAGGTCCATCCATGTTATTGTAAATGATCCGATGTCATCATTTCTTATGGCTGAGTAGTATTCCATAGTATATATGTACCAAAGCTTTTTAATCCACTCGTCCTCTGACGGACACTTGGGCTGTTTCCAGATCCTCGCTATTGTGAACAATGCTGCCACAAACATGCGGGTGCATTTCTCCTTTTCGAGCCGTTCTATGGTGTCCTTGGGGTATATTCCTAAAAGTGGGATAGCTGGGTCAAAAGGCAGTTCGATTTTCAGATTTTTGAGGAATCTCCATACTGTTTTCCACAGTGGCTGCACCAGTCTGCATTCCCACCAGCAGTGCAGGAGGGTTCCCTTTTCTCCACATCCTCGCCAGCACTTATTCTGTGTTGTTTTGTTGATAAGCGCCATTCTGACTGGTGTGAGGTGATATCTCATTGTGGTTTTAATTTGCATTTCTCTAATGATTAGTGATGTTGAGCATTTTTTCATATGCCTATTGGCCATCTGTATGTCCTCTTTGGAGAAGTGTCTATTCATCTCTTTTGCCCATTTTTGGATTGGGTTGTTTGTCTTCCTGGTGTTGAGTTTTACAAGTTCTTTATAAATTTTGGTTATTAACCCCTTATCAGACGTATTGTCAAATATATTCTCCCATTGTGTAGTTTGTCTTTTTATTCTGTTCTTGTTGTCTTTAGCTGTGCAAAAGCTTTTTAGTTTGATATAGTCCCATTTGTTTATCCTGTCTTTTATTTCACTTCCCCTTGGAGATAAATCAGCAAATATATTGCTCTGAGAGATGTCGGAGAGCTTACTGCCTATGTTTTCTTCTAAGATGCTTATGGTTTCACGGCCTACATTTAAGTCTTTTATCCATTTTGAGTTTATTTTTGTGAGTGGTGTAAGCTGGTGATCTAGTTTCATTTTTTTGCAGGTAGCTGTCCAATTTTCCCAACACCGTTTGTTAAAGAGGCTGTCTTTACTCCATTGTATTTCCTTACCTCCTTTGTCAAATATCAGTTGTCCATAGAACTGTGGGTTTATTTCTGGGTTCTCTGTTCTGTTCCATTGATCTATATGCCTGTTCTTATGCCAGTACCAGGCTGTTTTGAGTACAATGGCCTTGTAGTATAACTTGATATCAGGAAGTGTGATACCTCCCACTTTATTCTTCTTTTTTAAGATTGCTGAGGCTATTCGTGTCCTCTTTTGGTTCCATATAAATTTTTGGAATATGTGTTCTATATCTTTGAAGTATGTCATTGGTATTGCATTAAATTTATAGATTGCTTTGGGTAATATAGACATTTTAATGATGTTTATTCTTCCTAACCATGAGCACGGTATATGCTTCCACTTGTTTGTATCTTCCTTGATTTCTTTTATCAATGTTTTGTAATTTTCCAAGTACAAGTCTTTAGTCTCCTTGGTTAAGTTTACTCCTAGGTACTTTATTTTTTTGGTTGTAATTGTGAAGGGGATTGTTTCCTTAATTTCTCTTTCTGACTGTTCATTGTTGGTGTATAAAAATGCCTCTGATTTCTGAGTATTGATTTTATATCCTGCCACTTTGCTGAATTTATTTATCAGGTCCAGTAGTTTTTTGACTGAGACTTTAGGGTTTTCTATATACAATATCATATCATCTGCAAATAATGATAGTTTTACTTCTTCTTTTCCAACTTGAATGCCTTTTATTTCTTCATCTTGTCTGATTGCTGTGGCTAGGACTTCCAGGACTATGTTAAATAAGAGTGGTGAAAGAGGGCACCCCTGCCTTGTTCCTGATCTTAAGGGTATTGCTTTTAATTTTTTCCCATTGAGTATGATGTTGGCTGCGGGTTTCTCATAGATGGCTTTTATAATGTTGAGGTATGTTCCCTGTATTCCCACTTTGCTGAGAGTTTTGATCATGAATGGGTGCTGGATTTTATCAAATGCTTTTTCTGCATCTATTGAAATTATCATATGGTTTTTCTCCTTCTTTTTGTTTATGTGATGAATCACATTGATTGATTTACGAATATTGTACCAGCCTTGCCTCCCCAGAATAAATCCCACTTGATCATGGTGTATGATTTTTTCCATATATTGTTGGATCTGGTTTGCTAATATTTTGTTGAGGATTTTAGCATCTATATTCATCAGAGATATTGGCCTATAATTTTCTTTCTTTGTGTTGTCTTTGCCTGGTTTTGGAATCAGAATTATGCTCGCCTCATAAAAGGAGCTTGGAAGTCTTCCTTCCTCTTGAATTTTTTGAAATAGTTTGAGAAGGATAGGAGTTAGTTCTTCTTCGAATATTTGGTAGAATTCCGTTGTGAAGCCATCAGGCCCCGGACTTTTCTTTGTTGGGAGTTTTTTGATAACTGTTTCGATCTCATTTGGTGTAATCGGTCTGTTTAGGTTTTCTGATTCTTCCAGATTGATTTTTGGAAGATTGTATGTTTCAAGGAATTTGTCCATTTCATCTAGGTTGTCTAGTTTTTTGGCATACAGTTCTTCATAGTATTTTCTTACAATATTTTGTATTTCTGTTGTGTCAGTTGTTATTTCTCCTCTCTCATTTCTAATTTTATTTATTTGAGTCCTCTCTCTCTTTTTCTTGGTGAGTCTACTTAAAGGTTCATCAATCTTGTTTACCTTTTCAAAGAACCAGCTCCTAGTTTCATTGATCCTCTGTATTGTTTCTTTAGCCTCTACGTCATTTATTTCTGCTCTGATCTTTATTATTTCCTTCCTTCTACTACATTTGGGCTTTACTTGCTGTTCTTTTTCTAATTCTTTTAGATGCAGGGTTAAGTTGTTTATTTGAGCTTTTTCTAGCTTCTGAAAGTGTGCCTGTAGTGCTATGAACTTCCCTCTCAGCACTGCTTTTGCTGTGTCCCATAAATTTTGAGTTGTTGTATGCTCATTGTCATTCGTTTCTAGGGATTTTTTTATTTCTTCTTTGATCTCATTCTTAATCCATTCATTATTTAACACCCTGCTATTTAGTTTCCATGTGTTTGAGAATTTCTGAGCTTTTCTGCTGTGATTCATTTCTAGTTTCATGCCGTTGTGATCAGAGAAGGTGCTTGATATGATTTCAGTCTTCTTAAATTTGTTGAGAGCACTTTTGTGCCCTAACATGTGGTCTATCCTAGAGAATGCACCATGAGCACTTGAAAAGAATGTATATTCTGCTGCTTTAGGGTGAAAGGATCTGAAGATATCTATTAAATCAAGTTGATCTATTGTTTCCAATAAGTCTGCTGTTTCTTTGTTAATTTTCTTTCTTGAGGATCTATCTAGTGATGTTAGTGGGGTATTGAAATCCCCTACTATTATAGTATTGCTGTTGATCTCGCCCTTTAAATCCATCAAAGTCTGTTTTATATATTTGGGTGCTCCTATATTAGGTGCATAGATATTTATAATAGTTATATCTTCCTGTTGGATTACTCCCTTTATCATTATGTAGTGGCCTTCTTTATCTCTTACTATATCCTTTGTTTTAAAGTCCAATTTGTCTGATATAAGTATTGCTACCCCAGCTTTTTTTTCATTTCTGTTTGCATGAAACGTTTTTTTCCATCCTTTGACCTTCAATCTATGTGTATCTTTTGTTCTAAGGTGTGTCTCTTGTAGACAGCATATGTATGGATCCTGTTTTCTTATCCACGCAGCTACCCTATGTCTTTTGATTGGATCATTTAATCCATTTACATTTAAGGTTATTATTGATATGTAGTTTATTGCCATTTTCTTCTTTAAAGGTGTATTCCTTTTTTTGCTATATTCTTTTCCAACTTTGATCTGTTTACAACAGGCCCCTTAACATTTCCTGCAGCATTGGTTTGGTTGTAATGAATTCCTTGAGTTGTTTTTTGTCTGGGAAGCTTTTTATTTCTCCTTCAATTTTAAACGATAGCCTTGCTGGATAAAGTAGTCTTGGTTGTAGGTTCTTGTTCTGCATTACTTTAAATATTTCTTGCCATTCCCTTCTGGCCTCAAGTGTTTCTGTTGAGAAGTCGGATGTCATCCTAATGGGGGCTCCTTTGTAGGTGATAGCTTTTTTTTCTCTTGCAGCTTTTAATATTTTCTCTTTATCGCTTAGCTTTGGTATTTTAATTATGATGTGTCTTGGTGTAGGTTTCTTTGGGTTTCTCTTTAATGGAGTTCTCTGTGCTTCTTGGACTTGTAAGAGTTTCTCTTGCATTAATTTAGGGAAGTTTTCAGTTATGATATGATTGAACAAAGTCTCTATCCCTTGTTCTTTTTCTTCTTCTTCAGGAACCCCTATGATGCGGATGTTATTTCTCTTCATGTTGTCACAGAGCTCTCTTAGTGTTTCCTCTGACTTTTTGAGTCTCTTTTTTCTTTTCTTCTCTGCTTTCATGCCTTCATTCCAGTTGTCCTCCAACTCACTGATTCGATCCTCTGCTGTATCCACTCTGTTTTTAATTCCTTCCATTGTGGTCTTCATTTCTGATATTGTATTTGTCATCTCTGACTGATTCTTTTTTAATATTTCAATATCCTTTTTTATACTTGCTATTTCTTTATTTAGGTTTTCAAACTGCCCCTCCATTGTTGTTCTAAGATCCCTAAGCATCCTTACAATCATTATTTTGAACTCCGCATCTGGAAGTTTGATTATTTCCATATCACTCAGCTCATCTCTCAAGGGTGTCTCTTGTGGTTTCATTTGGGTTGCACTCCTTTGTCTTCTCATAATGGTGTTTTATTTGTAGAGTTGCTTGAGTCTAGGCTTGGTGTTTTCTGCCTCCTGTTTTCAGTTGTGTTATTTCTCGGTCTTCTTGGATTGGTATCAGCTATTATTTGTAATCCACTTTCGGATTTGGGCAGCTTTGAAGTCTTGATTTGTTTGTTTTCTTAACAGGTGATAGTCTTGTTAACTGATCTCAGCAGGGGGCTTCCTTGAAACTGTAACCAGGAATGCTGTGGGTGTAACCTGAGACGCTGAAGGTCTGTTCCACCAACTAATCTCACTGGGGGCAGGGTTTTTTCTCAGCTTCAGTAGGGGGAGGTGTATCTGAGATCTCCATGGAGACCTGAGTTACTGCCCCTCCTCCCCACTTCTTGTTTTCAGCTGTGTCTTGTTGCGCTGATTGGAGCTGGAGAGATGTCCGGAGATCTCTGATCCGGAAGCACTTCAGCTCTGTTTTTTGAAAGGTTCAGTCCCTCCCCCAGCTATGGCCGCCTCCAGCACGAATGAGTCAGCTTTTTTATTTCATTTCTTGTATACCTTAGCCCCTCACAGTCTGTCCCTCTCCTTGTCCTTTCCACTTGGGAGATAAGCTGGTCTTTTCAACCCACCTTGCACCCTGGTCACCAGGTAAGTGGCTGTGAGCAGTAGTTTCTGCTCTTTTTCCTCTGTGAAATCCTCTCTGGGCTCTCAGCCTCACACCCCCCCCCTGCTGTTCCTGTAAGCAGAGGAGATTCAGGCACTCCTTACCAGGTTTATTGTGGCTTCCTCTTTGCTCCTTGGTTTTTGAGAGCTGTTCTTGCAGTTCAGTGTTGGTTTTTCATGCTGATTTTTCCTAAATTGATTTGTATTCCAGTTTGGTGTTGAGAGCTGGGCGTCTGTGTATCCGCCTACTCCGCTGCCATCTGGGATGTCTTCTGAATCAATTGGGTCCTGTTCCCACTAACCTGTGCAGGTCACTCTCCGTCCCTCAGCCTCACTGGGCATCAACTTTCTCGCGGAAAAATCTGTGGGTGTGTTTTTTATAAGCATCCTCAATTTAGTGGAGTAGTTACTGCCTGATAAAGCCATGCCAGCCTGTACTGAAAGAAAGGGAAATTTGGAATCTTTTACTATTGTGATGTAAGTACTGTACCAACAACATGAAAAATTTTAATTAACAGGTATTTTTTCGGGGGTATGCCCAATCGTTATGGCCCCTTTTTTGGATATCCCTCTGACTTTAAAAATCTCCAACCTCTATGCTGCCTTTTAAGAACTCACCTTATTAGGTCAGACCCATCCAGGATAACCTTTCTTTTGATGAACTCAACTGGTTAGGGGAATTAATGACATCTGAAAAAAATATCTACTTTACAATCAAGACTGTGATATGCTCTCATGTCTACAAGTCTTGCCCACTCTCAAGAAAAAGAGACTTTTTCAAAGGCTTACCTCATCAGGAGTTATCTTAGAATTCCGCCTAATGCATTTACTTCAAGACCTTGTCTTATAGTTTCAACATCTGGATCGCTGAGTATGGTTCTGCGTATTACCTTATTTTTGATAGTGGGTATTTTTTTCTTTTTTTTTTCTGTGTGCCTTGTAATTTTTGAATAAATACTAAACATTGTAGGTAAAAGAACAGTAGAGACTCAGGTAAGTAGTATTTACATTTGTAAATGGCTTCTCTCTTTTCTTATAATTTCTTTGATTTGGGAGGGGGTGTTGTGTATGTCTAGTTATAAATTGTGCTGAATTTGGACTTTATTGTTGCTATCATTACTTTCAGTGTATCATAGGCTTCAAAGTCATCTAGTGATGGGCTGCTGTTATCCTAGATTTAATGTGGAGACCGAGGAGCAAGAAGGTTATTCTCAGTTTCCCTGTTTCTCCCATAAGCTTTCAGCCATCTCTTCCCCTCTCTGCTACATTGGAGGCTTCTCTATATGTATGTTCTTACTGCCCCCCTCAGTAGTCAACAGGTGTTACTTGTTCATTAGTACTAGGCTTGTGATGAGAGCAAACTAGAATTTTCTGTTGTGCTTGTCTAGAATTAGTCGTAAGCCAGCAGTTTCACATTAGCATTGAAGATGAGACTTGCTCAATATTCCGATCCTTCTATCTCCTAGAAACAAAACTGTAGTTCATCTTGGGTAGACAATTTTTGTCTCTTACCAACAGTAGTAGATGTTTGCATGGTATTGATGTAGGCTCTTGGGCCCTTAACAGTTTCCTGCTCCTCCTGCTGGTGTAGATTTTTGCTTCAGTTCCTTCTCCAGACTCAATGGTTCTTTGTGCCATGGAGACAAAAGATTATTTGCTCCTCCTCCAGTAGACAGAGACTTGATTTGTAGAAGAAAAGAGTCTGGGAAGTGAGATAGGACTCCCCAGTAGGAGATGTTCAAGTCACACACACTTGCTCCACCAAAGAAACCTCTGTTCAGTGTTGCCCCCCGCCCACCTGTCTTTCTTCTGAGCATTCAGTAAAAGGTCATGAGAAAGAGCTTGCAAATGAGTTCAAATTATCTTGATTCAAGATCCTTAGCTATTTAAAAGGGGCATGTTAACCAACATTTGCCCTTTCAGAATTCGTTAATATTTTACTGAACTCTTCTTACCCTTTATGGTGGTTCCAGAGCAGCACCGACCTCCTGTTTGTTGTACCAACAGTGAAACTGCTTGTGTATCACCTTTCCCCTCAGAAAGGAAGTTGTCCTTTGGTTACCGTGAGCAGTTCCCTTTGAATATAAGAAAGTTATAATTTTGTAGATTATTTGGCTATTTTTTATTGACTTGTTTTGTTGCTTTTTATTTCCTAGGCAGAGGCTGAAGCCCATAGTTACCAAGTAGAAGTAAATATAGCTTTGTTTATTGAGCTCCTATTATCAGGTTTTGTGATGAACAATTTACAGGCATTTATTTTCGACTTCTCAGCAACATCAAATGCTAGGTATTTTTGTTCTTTTACACATAAAACAACAGCCCTCCTCCCAACCAGAGGCAAGACAAATAGCGCCCGAACAACAATTTCTATTTAGTTTTCTCTTGATTCTAAAGCTTTTTTCACTACTCATTGTTGGAACCAATGAGAGAGACAAAGTGGAGAAATCTGTAGAAATGGTCTTGTAACAGTATAGTCTATTACAGAGACAAGCACAGAATGTAGGAAAATTAAAAAGAGTGATTTCCAAACTGAGATTCAGGAATACCTACCCAAAAAGATGATTCTAGATTGCTTCTTGATGGACGAATAGGAATTAGGCATAAAGGAATAAAAGATATATATGTGCCCACTCAGCTTCTTTTGAATATCTTTCTATGTTTAGTTTCTGCTTCCCTATTATGTAAGCCAGTATTTGATTTTCCTCTCTTTTTTGCCTCTAGGTCACAAGCGTGTGACTTAGCACCACCAGTGAGATATTCCTGCCCAATGTTTGAATTGGAAAGAGGCCATGCTTGAACTGCATTTCCTGGGAAGGTAATAGAATAGAGTATGCTAGAGAAGCAATAGAAACAGTACTAGCAGCAGTGTCCTTTGTTCAGTGCTTGCTCTGATATATCTGTTTACTGGTAGTTGGACATAGCTTGGAAGTGGATAAGTGATATACTTCAGGCATCGTTCTTGGATGCTTTGCCTTCAGGCCTGATTCTCTGTGTTTCCCAGAGATTTTGTAAACTGTCTAGTATCTATTGAGAAATTTATTTTTGCTTAACTGAACTAGAGTGGTTCGGTTGGTTATAGTTAGAAAGCGTATCTGAAATAGGGCATTCCAGATAGAGTTAAAAATTGGAAAAATCTAGAAAAAAGGAAATATTTTGAAAACTAGAGCTATGAATAAATATTAAAGTGGAAAGTATGTACGAGAAGACACTAGAGATATTTATATGTCTTATTTAATGGACATTGAGTTATTTTAATCAAGAAGGTGACAGGATCATATTTGAATTTTAGAATACTCACTCTGGCAGCCATGTAGAAAATGGGCTAAAAGGGGATATTGTGATACAAGGACCAAGGAGACCTATTGTCTCCTACAATTAGGAGACAATTGTAACAACAGTGAAAAATTATGACTTGTTGTATTAAGTCAGTCCTACATTCATGAAGAGTATAGGACCGAGTAAGGAGATATTAAGATGTTGATTAATTGGATGTAAGAATAATGAATAAAAGGGGTTATAGAATGATTTTCATGTTTCTAATTTTGGGGATTAGATAAATGGTTGTGCTACTCACTGAGACATGAAATACAAGAAGAGCTAGGTATATAGAATGAAAAATGAGAAGTTTGACATGTGGAAATTGAGAAATCAAAAAAAGATGACCAGTAGGAAATTGAATACGTGGGACTAGATTAGAAGTTAGAGATTTCTGAGTTGATAATATATAGGGGATTGTAGACATCGATGATGCTGAGATTGACTAGGTAAAATACATCCTATGAGAAGAGAAAGGGGTGCATGACACATCCCTGAATAATATCAACAGGTCTAGTTGGAGGAAATGAGGAACATAAAATAGACTGAAAAGGAAGAGACAGAGGATGAAGGAGAAAACTAAAAAATAAAAAAATCAGTTTGCTCAATTCCATATTAAGAATGTTTAGTTAATATTGCTACAAAATGTTTACTGTTACCTTAGAAAGGACATTTTGGTGAAGCGATGGAACCAAGAAGAGGGGTTAAATAAAGAATTAAAAGCCACTCTTTTCAGTAACTAAGGTAAAAAAGGAAAGAGAGAACTGTCATTCTCTGAAGTAAAATGAAAAGACAAATGATCATATGCCCTGCCACATGAATATTGGTATGAGTGACTTAACAAGATAGGAACAAAGACCAATTGGAATCAAGGAACTACTGTATTAGGGCTTAAGTACAGCAACTGCAATGACCTTGGAGTCAATAGTCAATCAAGATGATAACAAAATTTAGAATATATATATATATATATATATATATATATATATATATATATATGCCAAATGCCACAGTCCTTGATGACTGTGAGACAATGAGGTGGAAGGTAGAAGTCAGATGATCAAATGGAAAAGTGGGCAGTCCATTTTGACAGCATGGTTAAATGACATGACTTCAAAAAGGAGGTTTTTTTGTTTGTTTAGTTCATGATGTAAAGGTGTAATTGTGAGGATTGCCATTCCTTTTTTTCCCTAAATTTGTGATATATGAAGTTGTATAATCAGAAGAAAGTGATGTTATCAGGAGATTGGACAATGTTCTGAAGAGTGGTTGAGGATATTGCAAATTCCCTTACTTTATATTGAGGGCAGTTAGGAGAATATTGGCAAGGTCAGGGAGAGAGGGAAGCAGTGGGAAGACAAATGGGAGAAAGATGAGAAGTGCAGAAGAGTATTGGAAGGAGAACGTTGGATGAGACAGAGAGATGATTGGGTTGATTTCAATGTGATGTTATGACCAACAATGACATGGATGTTAGTCTAATGGGTTGAAAGGTTCAAGTAATGCTCAAGTCAAATTCTTGTGCACCCATTCTACCCTGTCAAGATTGGTGGCTCCATGGTTCCAACCTTCTCTGTAGCCCTTCTAGGCTGTGAGGCCTGAACCTGCTTGAGTGTTGGAGATTGGTGGTGCACTTCAAAAGAGTCCCATGGACTGGCTGGGAATACAGAAATGTAGAGAGACCAAGGAATGCATTAAATCACATGTACAGGACCGCAATTATGGCTCTGGTGACCAAAGATGATCATCTTAACAAAGACCAATGTATGCTGTCTCCAACAATGGCAGAATGCACCACTGGAGATAGCATCAGCAGATAACATCCCCAAAGAAGAAAAACTATGGTGAGAAAAGGAAACCACTAAACAGCTAATCCAACTGTTCTCAGTGGATCTTGGAAAGCAGCTCTATGAATTTTAGGAAGAGAATAAGACCCAATTACTGCAGAAGCCAAATTTGTGAAGCAGCTGAATCATAATGTGAGATGATTTTTCATGCGTTTGAATATGAAGAACTTGAGAACAAACCCAGGATTTCTATGATTCCATGGCAGGAAAATTCAGTTACCCTGAGATAGTCCAGCCTGTGTCTGAACTTGAGGCAGGAAGAAATGCTAACATAGTTGCCCTCCTAAAATGTTCATTATGTTGTTGCGCTCCTGCAACTAACATTTTATTTTTCCATTGAATGGGATTGTGTTTCGCCACTGTTGCTCAGTTGATTTCCCCAGATGTGCGTCTGTTTATTTTCAATTGTCTGGATTCCAGCAAGAAAAATGATACAATTTGGGCCATAAAAGAAGCCACAGAACAGGATGTGGTCATAAAAATGCATGGATGAAGACTTAGGGGTAGGATGTCTTTTTATGAACTAACTAAATACATTTAAAAAACATTTAAAACAAAGTTCTCTTGCAGGTCTGAAGCCCTAAGAACAGACCTGTTCTGATGGTGATCTGTTGTGACCAGAGCCACTCTACCACCTGGGGCAGAGGCCAAGGAGCCATCCCCAGCACCCAGGCCATCTTTGCTCCAATGGAGCCTCGCTGCAGGAGGGGAAGAGAGAGACAGAGAGGAAGGAGAGGGGGAGGGGTGGAGAAGCAGATGGATGCTTCTCCTGTGTGCCCTGGCCGGGAATCGAACCCGGAATTTCTGCACTCCAGGCCAACGCTCTACCACTGAGCCAACCAGCCAGGGCCTATGTTGTTTTGTTAATGAGCGCCATTTTGGCTGGTGTGAGGTGATATCTCATTGTGGTTTTAATTTGAATTTCTCTAATTATTAGTGATGTTGAGCAATTTTCATATGCCTATTGGCCATCTGTATGTCCTCTTTGGAAAAGTGTCTATTCATTTCTTTTGCCCATTTTTGATTGGATTGTTTGTCTTCCTGGTGTTGAGATTTACATGTTCTTTATAAATTTTGGTTATTAACCCCTTATCAGATGTATTGTCAAATATGTTCTCCCATTGTGTACTTTGCTTTTTTAGTTTGATATAGTCTCATTTGTTTATCCTGTCTTTTATTTCACTTCCTCATGGAGATAAATCAGCAAATATATTGCTCTGAGAGATGTCGGAGAGCTTACTGCCTGTTTTCTTCTAAGATGCTTATGGTTTCATGGCCTACATTTAAGTATTTTATCCATTTTGAGTTTATTTTTGTGAGTGGTGTAAGCTGGTGATCTAGTTTCATTTTTTTGCAGGTAGCTGTCCAATTTTCCCAACACCATTTGTTGAAGAGGCTGTGTTTACTCCATTGTAGTTCCTTACCTCCTTTGTCAAATATCAATTGTACATAGAGCTGTGGGTTTATTTCTGGGTTCTCTGTTTTGTTCCATTGATCTATATGCCTGTTCTTATGCCAGTACCAGGCTGTTTTGAGTACAATGGCCTTGTAGTGTAACTTGATATCCGGAAGTGTGATACCTCCCACTTTATTCTTCTTTTTTAAGATTGCTGAGGCTATTCGTGTTCTTTTTTGGTTCCATATAAATTTTTGGAATATGTGATCTATATCTTTGAAGTATGTCATTGGTATTTTAATTGGTATTGCATTGAATTTTTAGATTGTTTTGGGTAATATAGACATTTTAATGATGTTTATTCTTCCTAACCATGAGCACGGTATATGCTTCTACTTGTTTGTATCTTCCTTGATTTCTTTTATCAATGCTTTGTAATTTTCTGAGTACAAGTCTTTAGTCTCCTTGGTTAAGTTTATTCCTAGGTACTTTATTTTTTTGGTTGTAATAGTAAAGGGGATTGTTTCCTTAATTTCTCTTTCTGACTGTTCATTGTTGGCATATAAAACTGCCTCTGATTTCTGAGTATTGATTATATATCCTGCCACTTTGTTGAATTCATTTATCAGTCCAGTAGTTTTTAGATTGAGACTTTAGGGTTTTCTATACACAATATCATATCATCTGCAAATAATGAAAGTTTTACTTCTTCTTTTCCAACTTGAATGCCTTTTATTTCTTCTTGTCTGATTGCTGTGGCTAGGACTTCCAGGACTATGTTAAATAAGAGTGGTGAAAGGGGGCACCCCTGCCTTGTTCCTGATCTTAAGAGGATTGCTTTTAATTTTTGCCCATTGAGTATGATGTTGGCTGTGGGTTTCTCATAGATGGCTTTTATCATGTTGAGGTATGTCCCCTGTATTCCCACTTTGCTGAGAGTGGGAATGGGTGCTGGATTTTATCAAATGCTTTTTCTGCATCTACTGAAATTATCATATGGTTTTTCTCCTTCTTTTTGTTTATGTGATGAATCACATTGATTGATTTACGAATACTGTACCAGCCTTGCCTCCCAAGAATAAATCCCACTTGATCATGGTGTATGATTTTTTCCATATATTGTTGGATCCAGTTTGCTAATATTTTGTTGAGGATTTTAGCATCTATATTCATCAGAGATATTGGCCTATAATTTTCTTCCTTTGTGTTGTCTTTGCCTGGTTTTGGAATCAGAATTATGCTCAACTCATAAAAGGAGCTTGGAAGTCTTTCTTCCTCTTGAATTTTTTGAAATAGCTTGAGAAGGATATGAGTTAGTTCTTCTTCGAATATTTGGTAGAATTCACTTGTGAAGCCATCAGGCCCCAGACTTTTCTTTGTTGGGAGTTTTTTGATAATTGTTTCGATCTCATTTGGTGCAATCAGTTTGTTGAGGTTTTCTGATTCTTCCAGATTGATTTTTGGAAGATTGTATGTTTAAAGAAATTTGTCCATTTTATTTAGGTTGTCTAGTTTTTTGGCATACAGTTCTTCATAGTATTTTCTTACAATATTTTGTATTTCTGTTGTGTCTGTTGTTATTTCTCCACTCTCATTTCTAATTTTATTTATTTGAGTCCTCTCTCTCTTTTTCTTGGTGAGTTTAGTTAAAGGTTCATCAATCTTTACCTTTTCACAGAACCAGCTCCTAGTTTCATTGATCCTCTGTATTGTTTCTTTAGCCTCTATGTCATTTATTTCTGCTCTGATCTTTATTATTTCCTTCCTTCTACTACATTTGGGCTTTACTTGCTGTTCTTTTTCTAATTCTTTTAGATGCAGGGTTAGGTTGTTTATTTGAGCTTTTTCTAGCTTCTTAAAGTGTGCCTGTAGTGCTATAAACTTCCCACTCAGTACTGCTTTTGCTGTGTCCCATAAATTTTGAGTTGTTGTATGCTCATTGTCATTTGTTTCTATGAATTTTTTTATTTCTTCTTTGATCTCTTCTTAATCCATTTGTTATTTTAACAACCTGCTATTTAGTTTTCATGTGTTTCAGAATTTTTGAGCTTTTCTGTTGTGGTTCATTTCTAGTTTCATGCTGTTGTGATCAGAGAAAGTGCTTGATATGATTTCAATCTTCCTAAATTTGTAGAGACCACTTTTGTGCCCTAACATGTGGTCTATCCTAGAGAATGTACCATGAGCACTTGAAAAGAATGTATATTCTGCTGCATTAGGGTGAAAGGTTCTGAAGCTATCTATTAAATCGAGTTTATCTAGTGTGTCCAATAAGTCTGCTGTTTCTTTGTTAATTTTCTTTCTTGAGGATCTATCTAGTGATGTTAGTAGGGTATTGAAATCCCCTACTATTATGTTATTGCTGTTGATCTTACTCTTTAAATCCATCAAATTCTGCTTTATATATTTAGGTGCTCCTATATTAGGTGCATAGATATTTATAATAGTGATATCTTTCTGTTGGATTACTCCCTTTATCATTATGTAGTGACCTTCTTTATCTCTTACTATATCCTTTGTTTTAAAGTCCAATTTGTCTGATATAAGTATTGCTACCCCAGCTTTTTTTCCTTTCCATTTGCATGAAATGTTTTTTTTTTCATCCTTTTACCTTCAATCTATGTGTATCTTTTGTTCTAAGGTGTGTCTCTTGTAGACAGCATATGTACAGGTCCTGTTTTCTTATCCACGCAGCTACCCTATGTCTTTTGATTGGATCATTTAATCCATTTACATTTAAGGTTATTATTGATATGTAGTTGTTTATTGCCATTTTATTCTTTAAAGCTGTATTCCTTTTTTGCTGTATTTTTTCCCACTTTGATCTGTTTACAACAGGCCCCTTAACATTTCCTGCAGCATTGGTTTGGTTGTAATGAATTCCTTGAATTTTTTTTTGTCTGGGAAGCTTTTTATTTCTCCTTCAATTTTAAATGATAGCCTTGCTGGATAAAGTAGTCTTGGTTGTAGGTTCTTGTTCTGCATTATTTTGAATATTTCTTGCCATTCCCTTCTGGCCTCAAGTGTTTCTGTTGAGAAGTCAGATGTCATCCTTATGGGGGCTCCTTTGTAGGTGATAGCTTTTTTTTTCTCTTGCAGCTTTTAATATTTTCTCTTTATTGCTTAGCTTTGGTATTTTAATTATGATGTGTCTTGGTGTAGGTTTCTTTGGGTTTTCTCTTTATTGGAGTTCTCTGTGTTTCTTGGATTTGTGAGAGTTTCTCCTGCATTAATTTAGGGAAGTTTTCAGCTATGATATGATTGAACAAGTCTCTATCCCTTGTTGTTTTTCTTCTTCTTTAGGAACCCCTATGATGCAGATGTTATTTCTCTTTATGTTGTCACAGAGCTCTCTAAGAGTTTCCTCAGACTTTTAAAGTCTCTTTTCTTTTTTCTTCTCTGCTTTCATGCCTTCATTCCAATTGTCCTCCAACTTGCTGTTTCGATCCTCAGCTCTATCTATTCTGTTTTTAATTCCTTCCATTGTGGTCTTTATTTCTGATATTGTATTTGTCATCTCCGACTGATTCTTTTTTATACTTGCTATTTCTTTATTTAGGTGTTCATAATGACCATCCATTGTTGTTCTAAGATCCCTAAGCATCCTTACAATCATTATTTTGAACTCCACATCTGGACGTTTGATTATTTCTATATCACTCAGTTCATCTCCTGAAGGTTTCATTTGGATTGCACTTTTTTGTCTTCTCATTGTCTGTATTTTGTTTGTAGAGTTTGTTGAGTCTAGGCTTGGTGTTGTCTGCCTCCAGTTTTCAGTTGTGTTATTTCTAGGTCTTCTTGGGTTGGTATCAGCTATTAATTGTAATCCACTTTTGGATTTGG
Source organism: Saccopteryx bilineata (assembly GCF_036850765.1). Taxonomy (NCBI): domain Eukaryota; kingdom Metazoa; phylum Chordata; class Mammalia; order Chiroptera; family Emballonuridae; genus Saccopteryx; species Saccopteryx bilineata. Next base: position 314,072,621 of record NC_089490.1, read on the forward strand.
GCATCTTTGAAGTCTTGATTCGTTTGTTTTTTTTAACAGGTGATAGTCTTGTTTACTGATCTCAGCAGGGGGCTTCCTTGAAACTTTATCCAGGAATGTGGTGGGTGTAACCTGAGACTCTGAAGGCCTCTTCCACCAACTAATCTCTCTTGGGGCAGGGAGTTTTCTCAGCTTCAGTAGGGGGAGGTGTATCTGAGATCTCCATGGAGACCTGAGTTACTGCCCCTCCTCCCCACTTCTTGTTTTCAGCTGTGTCTTTTTGTGCTGATTGGAGCTGGAGAGATGTCCGGAGATCTCTGATCCGGAAGCAATTCAGTACTGTTTTGTGAGGAAGGATCAGTTCCTCTCCCAGCTATGGCCGCCTCCAGCACAAATGAGTCAACTTTTTTTAGATCGCCTCCTGCATTCCTTAGCCCCTCACAGTCTGACCCTCTCTCCCTCTCCTCCACTTGGGAGATAAGCTGGTTCTTTCAACACACCTCGCTCCCTGGTCACCAGGCAAGTGGCTGTGAACAGTATTCTCTGCTCTTTTCCCTGGGGTGAGATCCCCTCTGGGCTCTCAGCCTCACCTCCCCCCTCCATTCTTGTAAGCAGGGGAGATTCAGGTGCTCCCTACCAGGTTTGTTGTGGCTTCTTCTTTGCTCCTTGGTTTTTGAGAGCTGTTCTTGTAGTCCAGAGTTGGTTTTTCATGCTGATTTTTCCTAAATTGATTTGTATTTTAGTTTGGTGGTGAGAGCTGGGTGTCTGTGCATCCACCTACTCTGCTGCCATCTTCAGGTCTCCTTCATTTCTAATTTTATTTATTTGAGTCCTCTCTTTTTTTTTCTTGGTGAGTCTGGTTAAAGGTTCATCAATCCTGTTTACCTTTTCAAAGAACCAACTCCTAGTTTCATTGAACCTCTGTATTTTTTCTTTAGCCTCTATGTCATTTATTTCTGCCCTGATCTTTATTATTTCCTTTCTTCTACTACCTCTGGTCTTTACTTGCTGTTCTTTTTCTAGTTCTTTTAGATGCAGGGTTAAGTTGTTTATTTGAGCTTTTTCTAGCTTCTTACGGTATGCCTGTAATGCTATGAACTTCCCTCTCAGGACTGCTTTTGCTGTGTCCCATAAATTTTGAGTTGATGTATGCTCGTTATTGTTCACTTCTAGAAATTCTTAAATTTCTTCTTTGATCTCATTTTTAACCCATTCATTATTTAATAACATGCTATTTAGTTTCCAAGTGTTTGAATATTTTTCAGTTTTCCTGTTGTGGTTGATTTCTAGTTTCATGCCATTGTGATCAGAGAAAGTGCTCGATATGATTTCAATCTTCTTAAAGTTGTTGAGACCACTTTTGTGCCCCAACATGTGGTCTATCCTAGAGAATGTACCATGAGCACTTGAAAAGAATGTATATTCTGCTGCATTAGGGTGAAAGGTTCTAAAGATATCTATTAAATTGAGTTGATCTAGTATGTCCTTTAAATCTCTTGTTTCTTTAATTTTCTTTCTTGGGGATCTATCTAGTGATGTTAGTAGGGTATTGAAATCCCCTACTATTATAGTATTGCTGTTGACCTTGCCCTTTAAATCCATCAATGTCTGCTTTATGAATTTAGGTGCTCCTATATTAGGTGAGTAGATATTTATAATGGTTATATCTTCTTGTTGGATTGCTCACTTTATCATTATGTAGTAACCTTATTTATCCCTTACTATAGCCTTTGTTTTGAAGTTTATTTTGTCTGATATAAGTATTGCTACTCTAGCTTTTTTTTTTCATTTCCATTTGCGTGAAATATTTTTTTCCACCCTTTTATCTTCAGTCTGTGTGCATCTTTTGTTTTAAGGTGTGTCTCTTGTGGCCAGCATATGTATGGGTTCTGTTTTCTTATCCACGCAGCTACCCTATGGCTTTTGATTGGATAATTTACCATTTACATTTAAGGTTATTATTGATATGTAGTTAGTGGCCTCCGTAGCACAGTAGGCAGTGCGTCACTCTCATATTGATATGTAGTTTTTTATTGTGCTATATTCTTTTTCTCCTTTGATCTGTTTACAACGGACCCCTTAGCATTTCTTGCAGCATTGATTTGGTTGTAGTGAGTTCCTTCAGGGTTTTTTTTGTCTGAAAAGCTTTTAATTTCTCTTTCAATTTTAAACGATAGCCTTGCTGAATAAAGTAGTCTTGGTTGTAGGCTCTTTTTCTACATTACTTTGATTGTTTCTTGCCATTCCCTTCTTGCCTCAAGTGTTTCTGTTGAGAAGTAGGAAGTCATCTTAATGGGGGCTCCTTTGTAGGTGATAGTCTTTTTTTCTCTAGCAGCTTTTAGTATTTTCTCTTTATCACTTAGCTTTGGTATTCTAATTATGATGTGTCTTGGTGTAGATTTCTTTGAGTTTCTCTTTACTGGAGTTCTCTGTGCTTCTTGAACTTGTGAGTCATTTTTCTGCCTTAATTGAGGGAAGTTTTCTGCTATTATATGTTTGTACAGTGTCTCTATCCCTTGTTCTTTCTCTTCTTCTTCTTCAGGAACTCCTATGATGCAGATATTATTTGTCTTCATGTTGTTACAGAGCTGTCTTAGAGTTTTCTCAAACTTTTTGAGTCTCTTTTTTTTTTCTGCTCTGCTTCTGTGCCTTCATTTATCTTGTCCTCTAACACACTGATTCGATTCTCAGCCTCATCCATCCTGCTATTAATTCATTCTATTGTGTTCTTTATTTCAGATACTGTATTTGTCATTTCTGACTGATTCTTTTTTATTATTTCAATGTCCTTTTTTATATTTGTTATCTCTTTATTTAGGTGTTTGTAATGACCATCTATTGTTGTTCTAATATCTTTGAGCACCCTAACAATTGTTATTTTAACCTCTGCATCTGGTAATTAGGTTATATCTGACTCATTCAGATCCTTTTCTGGGGATTTCTCTTGATTCATTTGTGTTGCATTTCTCTGCCTTTTCATTTTGTCTGTGTAAAAGAATGTTTTGGCCACTGGAGTCCACTGGGTGTGACCTCTGTGTTCCCTAGGTGTGGTCTGTCTGCAGGCCTGCCACCCCCTCTGCTGTTGCTGCCTGGGGCATTTGGGTATCTGCGTTTCTGGTGCCTGCCCACTGGGACTGTTGCTGTGGGTTCTGCCTCTCCTTCACGGGAGTGGCTGTGATCACATGCTTGGGTGTACAAGCCTTGGTGGCCTTGGCCTTCGCCCCACCCATGTGGGTGGCGTTATGCTCGGCCCTGAGGACAGGGGTGATCACCTTTGCTCAGCTGTGCGTCTCCACCTGATTCCGGGCTTTGTTCCGCCCCTGCAGGAGGAGGCCACTCGTGGGATGGCTGCAAGCCTTGGCTCCACAGGCCAGGCAGGACTTCGTGCCCATGTTCAGTAGTGGGACACTGCCTGTTCTGGGCTTTTGGCTCCACCCCTGTGGGAGAAGCCGGCTCCCAAGTCAGGCCACAAGCCTCGGTTTTGTGGGTGGGGCAAGGCTGTGCTTCTGTGCCCTTGCTCAAGGGCGGATATCTACCCCTTCTGGGGTTGCTGCCCTTACCCTACAGGTTAGATTGCAGGAAGCCCACAGCTGGGCTTGACCACTTTTGCATGTCCCCTCCTCCCCAGCCTGGAAAGATTGAGCTCATACCTGGGCCTCAGTGGTGGCCAGCCGGCTTCCGCCCTTGTCAACAGAACTGTGCTTCTTTGTCCCACCACTGCCCACCCTAGTGTGAGCCCTCAGCCATGTGGGTGATGGCGCCACAGCTCAGACCTTAAGACTTACTACTGTAGTCCCGAAAGCTCCCTCCTTTTAAGTGACTCTGATCTGAGTGCCACAGGAGAGCTTGTTTGGCTGGTGTCCTGCTTCCCTTTGCTGGTTTTGCTGTTTCCAGGGGAAATATTCACTTCAGATTTGTGGAGTGACTCATCCCAGGGGTTAGGGTGTCTGTCTCTCAAAATGTTTCTCCCTGTGCCTCCTAGATTACACTCTCTTCCTGCTACTCTGGTCCTCTTCTCTCTCCCCATCCCCCGAATCCCCAGGTGAGTGGTTGTGAGAGAGGTTTTCTGCTCCTTTCCTTTAAGAAGAATCCTGGGTCTGAGAAATCAGTCTCTTTCTCACAAACAGTATCCTGTCTTGTTTCCAGCTAAATATTGTCCATACGCCTCTTCTAGGCTCTGGGGCTGCAGGCTGGGGCTTTGTTCCTGGGACTCAGGACCCTCCCCTCTCTGCTAAACTCACTTCCCACCACGCAAGTCTCTCCTGGCTGCCGTTTGCTCCGGGGAGCTGTGCAGCCCTCTCTGCATTTCTGCTTTTCCTACCAGTCTCAGTGTGGCTTCTTCAGTGTTTCTTGGTTGAAAAGTCCTCTTAGTTTAGTCCAAAGTTGGGTTTTTTCAGATGATGGTTCTTAAAATTAGTTTGTAATCCAGTTTGGTTGGGGAGATGGAAGTTGGTATGTCAGCCTACTCCATCGCCATCTTGCTTTCCTCGAAACCATTCACATTTTTGCAGAAAATTAGTTTGAGAAGCTGGCAGAAGTTTATATATAGACAATGATCACTAACTTCTTTAATTTTAATTCATTCCACAAAACTCACTACCAACCAATCAAGATCACTAACTTCTTTAGAGGGTCTTCATTCACTCATATCTTTATTCATGTAGTTCATTAAGCCTCTCAATCATATATTAAATCATTGATTGGCAATGACTAAGGACCTATTCAACCTCAGAAATAACATTTTATAGACACAATTTTCAGACATTACTAAATGTTTAGGAGTTTTAGAAGTGTTGGTCAAATGTAAGAAATCTGAGGAAGAAATCATAATAATCTGCTACATAAACAGACTCTCTATGCTTGAGATTACAGGAATAAGAACTCCAAAATAACCCCTTACTGAAGTCATGAATTAGGCATTATTATTTAACAGAATCTATGTTTTATTCTTATTTTTTTGTCCATAACACTTTGTAGGCAGTACAGGTGGTTAGAAGATAGTTATGTATTCTGGGTGTCCTTTTAATCTACCATTTTCTTCAAACCTCAAAAAAATCAAATCATCCTTTCTTCTTTTTTTTTCTTCTCTCCACGTAGAAGGACAAGTTCCAGTCTAGATTTCTGCATTTTGTGGGAAGGAGACATAAGGGTTATTTCTGGTTTAGTGTCAACCCAAGCATAGGACTTAGAATTTTCTCCTTGCCCCACTTTAATTCAACCACAAATACCAGTCTGTGATATGAAAGAAAATTTAACTCAGAGGTATTCAGGTCACAGGAAGAGAAATAACATCACACATGACGCACTTAATAGCAGGAACATCATGTCAAATATCCTTGTTCTCTTCAGTTCTTTTGGCCACACAGGTGAATTGTATAACCTTTTACCTAGCTTTCTGCTTTCTTAATATTGCCTTTCCCCTTAACTATCAATATTTTCCTTCATTTCTCTGCCCACTTTTCCCCCTAAAGAAAATAAAAGCAAAACAAAATAAACAAATAAGCAGGTTGTTCTTATTTCATGGAAAGTAGCTTAGTTCTCTTGTTTTTTTTGAGATACAATTTCTAAATCTCATCGTTTCTCTTCATAATCTTTCAAAATCCTTTCTTAAAGAAGAATATATATATATTTTTAAGGACTAGCTGTATAAGAAATACTGCTCACAAAAATTAGAGGATATTTCAAAAATGAATATAAAGCTATAAAATATCTCCTAATTTAATTTTTGTGAGCAGTATATATAAACATACCACTTATTACAGTTGCATTTGGTTTTACAAATGCTAAGTACTCTAGCCTGTGAACTCTCTGGAAGTAATACGTTTTTATGAATGTGCATCAGAAGGCATACTTTTCATGCAGCATCATATTAATAAGGAAAACAAATCTGCACAATTTCTGTTTGTATTTTTAGAAACTCTCCTGGGTGATACTCTCATTTAGTTCTTATTTATATTAGTGCTTCATTGTTATTGCAACTGGGGTGTTCTGTTTTCTGGGAAAATTACTAGAACATTTTTTCACTGATACTAACTTAATATATATACACTGATCACCTACTATGTGCTATACTTTAGGGAAATATGGGATGAGTTGACAGTCAACAGGTATGGAGACCAAGGAACAGCCAGAAGCAACGCCAAAGCAAGTGCCATAACAGTGAGGCTGGCACTTTCAATTAGTAGCTATTGAATTGAGTGTAGTAACATGGCTCTCCTCAAGGCTCTTTATAGCTTTCAAATGTGTTCATTATACTATATACTTTTTCACTAGCTGATATAGCTTCTAAATTGGCTTAGCCTGATATGGTCAGGAAGTTCTGCTCTGGATGGTGATATTGTTGCTTAGCAATTAAGTTCTTTATAGAATTAAATGTTTTACTTTACATGTTAAGTTAAACATAACTGTTTTAAAAATCGTATTTCCTAGCTTTGTAGCATTTCCTCGGATTGGAGTCCAGATAAATATCTCTTTTTATTAAAGTGAAATTTAAATTTTGTTTTTGTAGGCCCTGGCCAGTTGGTTCAGTGGTAGAGCATTGGCCTGGCTTGTGGATATACTGTATTCAATTCCCGCTCAGGGCATACAAGAGAAGTGGCCATCTGGTTTTCCACTCCTCCTCCTCTCTCTCTCTCTCTCTCTCTGTCTTTCTCTCCCCTTCCTGCAGCCATGGCTAGATTGGTTTGAGCACATCGAACTGGATACGAAAGATGGCTCTTTGGAGACTCTGCCTCAGGTGCTAAAAATAGCTCAGTTGCAAGCATGGCCCCAGATGGGCAGAGCATTGGCCCCAGATGAGGGTTGTGGGGTGGATCCTGGTTGGGGTGCATGCAGGAGTCTATCTCCTCTCCTCTCACTTGGAAAGAAGAAAAAAAAGAAATATAGAAATTTAAGCACATTATTATAATTAACATATAAATAAAACAATAAGAAATATAACTTAATTTTGCATCACTAATTCACTCAGACATAAATAAAAGCTATCCTTAGAAATATAACTAAAAGCAATGCAAAATTCTGTTTTGGAATTATTTATTTAATTACCTTATGACAATCTTTCTAGCTAAACCAATTTTTCCAGTTAGTTTCATTTACATGGAATACCTTTTCATTGGACTAGAAAATACATCAGTTTTCTTTCTCTTATTTCCTTCCTTCCTTCCTTCCTTCCTTCCTTCCTTCCTTCCTTCCTTCCTTCCTTCCCTTTCTCCTCTTTCTTTCTTTCTTTCTTTCTTTCTTTCTTTCTTTCTTTCTCTCTCTTTCTTTATTTTTCTTTCTTCTTCTTTTCTTTCTCTCTCTCTCTCTCCCTCCCTCCCTCCCTCTCTCCCTTCCTTCCTTCCTTCTTCTCTCTCCCTTCCTTTTCTTCATTCCTTCCTCCCTCCTTTCTCTCTTTCTTTCTCTCTTTCTTTCTTTCTCTTTTTCTTTCTTTTTTCTTTCTTTCTTTCTTTCTTTCTTTCTTTCTTTCTTTCTTTCTTTCTTTTCCTTCCTTCCTTCTCCCTCCCTTTTCTTTCTCCCTCCCTCCCTCCTTTCTCTTTCTTTCTTTCTTTCTTTCTTTTTTCTTTCTTTCTTTCTGTCTTTCTTTCCTTCCTTCCTTCTTTCCTTCCTTCCTTCCTTCCTTCCTTCCTTCCTTCCTTCCTTCCTTCCTTCCTTCCTCCCTCCCTCCTCCCTCCCTCCTTTCTTTCTTTCTTTCTTTCTCTCTCTCTCTCTCTTTATTTTTCTTTCTTCTTTCTTTCTTTCTTTCTTTCTTTCTTTCTTTCTTTCTTTCTTTCTTTCTTTCTTTCTCTCTCCCTCCCTCCCTCTCTCTCTTCCTTCCTTCCTTCCTTCTTCTCTCTCCCTTCCTTTTCTTCATTCCTTCCTCCCTCCTTTCTCTCTTTCTTTCTCTCTCTTTTTCTTTCTTTTCTTTCTTTCTTCTTTCTTTCTTTCTTTCTTTCTTTCTTTCTTTCTTTCTTTCTTTCTTTCTTTCTTTCTTTTCCTTTCTTCCTTCTCCTTCCCTTTTCTTTCTCCCTCCCTCCCTCCTTTCTCTTTCTTTCTTTCTTTCTTTTTTCTTTCTTTCTTTCTGTCTTTCCTTCCTTCCTTCCTTCCTTCCTTCCTTCCTTCCTTCCTTCCTACCTCCCTCCCTCCTCCCTCCCTCCCTCCTTTCTTTCTTTCTTTCTTTCTCTCTCTCTCTTTATTTTTCTTTCTTCTTTCTTTCTTTCTTCCTCCCTCCCTCCCTCCCTCCCTCCCTCCCTCCCTCCCTCCCTCTCTTCCTTCCTTCCTTCCTTCTTCTCTCTCCCTTCCTTTTCTTCATTCCTTCCTCCCTCCTTTCTCTCTTTCTTTCTCTCTCTTTTTCTTTCTTTTCTTTCTTTCTTCTTTCTTTCTTTCTTTTTCTTTCTTTCTTTCTTTCTTTCTTTCTTTCTTTCTTTTCCTTTCTTCCTTCTCCCTCCCTTTTCTTTCTCCCTCCCTCCCTCCTTTCTCTTTCTTTCTTTCTTTCTTTCTTTCTTTCTTTCTTTCTTTCTTTCTTTCTTTCTTTCTTTCTTTCTTTCTTTCTTTCCTTCCTTCCTTCCTTCCTCCCTCCCTCCCTCCTTCCTTTCTTTCTTTCTTTCTTTCTTTCTTTTTTTCTTCTTTCTTCTCTTTCTAGTGAGGTGGTCATAAAATCAGCCAACCTTCAGCCTTCATTTTGACTCATTATATACTTAATACATACTCTAACAACTGTTAGTGAGGAAATATGTCATTCTGTTTTCACTTAATCAAATTAATTCAATTAAATGTATTCATTCATTCAACAAATATTTTATTAAGCACCTACAATATGCCAGGCACTGTGCTGGGTGCTGGGGATACAATTGTGAACAAGATAGACACAGTCCCTGCCCTCAAGGAGCTTACAGTCTAGTAGTTATACAGACACGTACACAGGCAATTACAATGCAGTATGGTAAGTGCAATGATGGGGAGAAAACATTAAAAGGGCACCTATTTCAGTTTCTTAGGCAGGGGATGGTGGATGGAAATCTTCCCAGCGCAGGTAAAATTCAATTTGAGTACTGAAGGATGAGTACAAGTTAGTCAGGAAAAGAGGAGACAGGAAAGAGATACAGATTGAAAACCTAGTAAATGCAGTGTCCCCATGTGCTGTTTTTAAGGTTTGTTTGCAGGGAATAGGGATTGGGTAGGGTGAAAGAAGTCATGGAAGAGATATGTAAGGACCAGGACATAAAGAGACTCATTTGCTCTGCTCAAGAGCTTGGAATTTTTTCCTGAGGGAACAGTGTGTGTGTGCGTGTATGTGTGTGTTAATAGGTTTGAAATTTTACAGGTTGCTCTTGCTGCAGCACAGAGATTTAATAGGGGATGGGAATCTTGAGCAATGGGGCAAAGTGATCAGTCTTTTACTTTTTTCAGTGTTATCTTCCATGATATCACACCCCATGCTCTCTTCAGTCTATTCAGTTGGATTCACTTCTTAAACAAGCCATTGACACACACAGTTTGGGGCTACTGCTCATCTATAGGCTCTTAACACTCTCTCCACCTATGAAAACTCAACTCATCCTTCAAGGCAGTCTTCTAAAATAATTCTAACTTGTGCTTTCTGTCAAGTATTGTGATCTCTTAAGTATTGAAATGTTTATCTGTATTATAGTACTTTTATTATTTCAAATGATCTGAACCTTCTTTGGAATCATATTAATTTAATCCATTTGCAACATAAGGTGACTTTTGTAAATAAACATGGGTATATTTTTCTTTAAAATTTCCAGTGAAAACAAGGACTGAATCTTCATTTGTTGTATACCACAAACTATTATTAGTGCCTTCAAATGATTCAAACAGAATAATAAGAATGGTGAGAAAAGCCCAAAGAGACATTATTTTATGCAGCAAAATACAGTCGAGTAAAATTTCAACACACAATTACAGGGTATGTTGCTGTTATGACAATGATTAATTCCCCAATTCAAACACTCCATTTTTGACATTAACCTACTAGGCAAAGATCTGTAAAAGAGGTTAGCTTAGTATGCAAAAATAATAAGGGCTAGTTATACTTTTCAATATGGCCCACACTTTACAATTCCTCCTATAGTCTTATAATTTCTTAAATAACTTTTATAATGATAAGAAAAAAACTTTCAGCTTTGTGGATATTGTAAGAATGTCTGTTGTTTTATTCTTTTTTGGTGGGTACAAAAACCATGATTTTGTACACAGAACAAGTATAAATAATATTGATACTGTGAGTGACCCGTAGTCTCTTGACTCTACATTGCAAACTGATGATTTTACTTAACGTCGTCTTCATTTTGTTTTTGTTCTGGGTAGTGAGACAAATGCAATCTGTGGACACTGACTCATGTGACAGAGTGAAGGTTACGGCAAACAATTTTGACCAACAATTTTTATAAAAAAAAAAAAAAGACTAAAGTTTATTACAGTGATGACATTTATATCAATTATTGCAATGTATTGTTCCCTAAGATGGTTAGAAAAAAGAATTGTGTTGTCCTCTACAGAATTTACGTCAGTTAAAAAGCAAGCATGTTTCAGTGTTTTTCTCCAAAGTAAGTGTAAATACTTTCTGTAAATTGTTTTTCAGAGGATTTACATGTTTATTATTTTCTGATCACAGTTTAGTGATTTGTTTTCTCAGCTGGATAGTCTTCTGTTGATTATATGGGTGTTCGTGGAGACATAGGTTAGCATGTTCGTTGACTTCTACAACTATTTCATCCCTTGCTGTGAAAGACCAAGTCCCTTCTGAGCAAGAACTTCACAGTTGATGCGCTAACTCGCAAGTTTTATTAGTTTTTAAGTCCACTCGAGTGAAATTTGTTGCTGTTAATACACCCATCCCAGATCCCCCCACCCACTCCCCGAGAAAACCTAAATTGTGAGTTTTCCTGATATAAAATCTGAGTTTGGGTTTCCGAGCTGAGCTCATGCACACGTTGCTGCTGATGATGTCCGGCGCATTGGGACATACTTCACACTCTCAGTCCAAGAATTGGGTCAGCCAAGAACCGCGCGTGGCGTGTCCCTCAGGGCTGCGTTCCCATCAGTCACCAACACAGTTTAATTAAGGCACTCAATTATTTTTTTGGTTTTTATGGTAGGTCCGATGCAATGACAGCCAATCCTGAACTTTGTCTAATTGCAGTTCCAGTGTGTACAGCCTTTGGGCAGTCGGGCGTCAAGACGCGGCCATTTTCACCCACACTCCCAGTGATGGATAATCTGGCTTTGTTTCTTATGGCTTCAGAAAAGGTCAGCTGGGTTGCATGGAAAGAAAACAGAAAGAATATGGAGTGTTACAATATTTCTGTTTCTTCAACAAAATATGACAACAGCAAACACCAAAATATCAATATTAGACATCTGCATTTTTTTCATCTTCTTTCGGTCATGTGAAAACTTGTTATCATGGGAAAGAAAAGCTCAACTATAGGGAAGAATGAATCAATCTGGAGTTTGTGGTCCTACGTGTTTAAGAACTCGTTTGAAAATCATCAAACGAGGTTTAGCAAATCTGGGTAGGGCACATCTTTTAACTTACTGCACTTTACACCCTAAAACTTCTAGTCCAGCTTAAAAGCTCCATTTGATTTTATGCCATTCTTTGAGGCTTTTTGTCTTGCTAGCAATTGTCTTTACAAGGAATTTTAAAATCCTTTGTAAGGATTATACTCCTAAAATTGTGATGAACTGTCTATACAAACTATATTCAAGAGTGTTCATGACAGATCCTTCCTGCTTTCAGAACACAGATCTATCCACAGACACGTTCATTCATTCACACCAGTTGTAGACATGACTCAGAACAGCACAGTTAGTGACATAAAGTTTATTCTATGCCTAATATGAAAGCTAAGACTCATTAAGAAGCTGTAAGTGCTTAAAGGGGGTATACTGAAAAGGCGCATGTTTCTATACCAGGAATGGTCATCACTGTGGAAATTCCCAGATTGAGGTTATGAGGTCAGGTCTCTGAAATCCTCATTTAATTCTTCTTCTCTGTCATATTAAGTAGCAGATAATAATATTACATAATGGAGAGGTGGTTTTAGTATACTATCTACTGTTCACTCATTGCCTTTAAATTCTTTCTGGAGCTGCATTTTAACATTAACTCAAAAGGAAAATAAGGTAAAAAAGACATACCTTAAATTTGTTATGACTTAGATCATAACTTTCTTATAACTCAAAATGTATTTTAATTACTTATTATAAATTTATATTAACTTAATTCTTTAAGAAATTCCATCCTGTATTTATTCTGCCATGAAATTTAAATATTTGAATAATTTTACATTAAATAATAAAGTTAATAATTGGATTGAAACTGTTAAAATGAAAGGGTTTAGAGATCAGTCACCCCAATAACTTAAGAAAGTTGAAATCAAATTACTAGTTAATGACTATTACCTTTCTATCACATTTATGATAGAAACCAGATCATTATCATAGTTCTGCTTTAGTGAACAGACTCAAAAATCAATACTTATCTTCAGAATCAGAAGTCAAAATATAGAAACCCTACTCGTCACTAAATTAAAACAAACCAAGATCAAAGTCTAAATTTGTTCCTTCAGATTTCCTTTCAACATTTAATATTAAGTAAAATAGATAATTATTTTTAAAATTAGTAGCTTCATTTAGTTTTATGTTCATTTTTTTGAAGAAGAAATACTAAAATGCAATTAATAAAAACAGTGTAATTTTTTGAGAATTTTTGTGGAAGGCTTTTGACATAAAATCTGTTTTTGTTTCCTTTCCTTTGTCGATGCCTTTGTGAGTAAAGGAAATCATCCAAAGCAGGAAAAATGCCGTGTAGTTTTGAATATTTTTCTCCTCTATAGATTAATGCAACTGAGTGTATTAGTTAATAAATCTTTGTCAACTCCTTATTTAAATCTCAGCATGCTTAGTTCTCAGCATTCTTAATTACTACACTTATATCTTCCAGTTCTTCTATAAAAGATCATTTCTATTCATTTTGATGTGAAACTATTGGGCTGCAAACTGGAAAATTTTCTTAAAATTTTCCTTATGGCCTGTTTCTGGTTGGATTATTGTGACTGATGACCATGATCTTAATTGTATGTGTTCTCATTGAAAGATGATCACTTTTAAAATTGAATTCTACCATATATTGAAAGTTTTAGGTTTTGTTTTTGAGATTCGGGAACAATATATTATCTAAATTATCAAAGATTTGTATAATTATGACAAGTAGATTTTTGAAAGAGAAAAGCCACTTAATACGGGAGTGTAACAAAAACAACCTACTTTTAAGGTTTCTCTATAGATGCAGATCACTTCACTTACCCTGAATTCCACTGCCTTAAAAAGTCATAATAGGTACAAATTCTTTATCTTTATATGAAGTGTATTTGTCTTAAAAGCTCAGCCCCAGCTATTAGGGCAATTCATGTGGTGAACTGCAATGCCAGGTTCTGACTCCAAAAACATAATTGCATGTAAATTGTAAGTGCATAACTTGAGAATTTACAACTCATTTTAACAACTTTCCAGAATTTTGTAATAAACTGCCATCTATCAGCATTTCTTGCTAGAATTTTCTAATATTCTTTGTTTCTTTTCTTTGCTTCTTACCCCTTGGACTTTGCTGATGGTTGGGATGCTTTTGCTATGCCAAAAAAAGAGTCAGTTTTAATAAACTGGTTAAAAGTGTTAATTTAGACATCTTAAAAAAATCATCCCAAAATGAAGTCTAAGTAATTGGCTCTGAAAACTTATCAGGTATTGCTTTTCTTAGTTGGGAAAATCTCTCCTCAATTCTGTAAATATTAAGATGAAAGCATTCTTATAATGGCCCAGAGACCTTTACATCATCCTAGTTTGCTGTTTTGCTATTAAAAATCATGCCCAATAGATCCTGATCTGAGTGAATTGAGGGTTTTGTTTTTTAATTCTTTTCCATAAAGTTGAGAAAGAACCACTTTGGGCTTACCTATGTGCTGTTATACTCAATCATTGATTTCTAGATGTGGATGAAAGCAATTAGATACTGTTTTAAGACACAAGTATTTCAATAGCTTTTTTTAAAATAAATTAATAAATATAAAAATTAAACATGTTTACTTAGCATAACCTCAGATGTACATCTTATTATAAAAATGATATTAGGTTTTTGAACCTAGGGCACATCAAGCATGGAATGTAGCTCGTAGGTTTAAAGGTTCATTTGTCAGTCGAGCAGCCTATTTAGTTGGCTATAATATATAACTTTAGAAAATGGGTTTTAGAGATCTGATTTTAGAAAAGGAAATAACAAATGTCTTTAGCTCTTATTTTAAAACCACTTTCTACTAGAAGAGGAAAAAAGTAGTGGACATCCAGATTCTTAAAAAATGATCTCCATCTCCTATATTTCATCGAATGCCTATATTTTTTTTATTGGGGCATGAGGAGGGTGCATGTGAAAGTGGGGCTGCTCTGGCCTATTTAAAACTGTAAAAATAAAAACAATCCATGACTCATGGCAATTTTTATCTTTTACCGCGTTCCTCCTAGGGAACACGTATATTGCTATCATCTTTGATGGAGAAACTGCTCTATTGCCTAAAATGTCTACTTACCTTAGTGATATTGTGAACATAAAAGGTTGAATTTCATCTGATAAATGTGAATTGTAGTCATTATCCTGATAATCACTCTTGCCTCAAGGTCTGGCTCAAGGACTACTGTCAGCTGAGCAAACAGCTGGGTTTTACTCTCTAAAAGTATAGAAGGATGGCTAATGCAAAACATAATAGGAATTAAAATTGGTTGAGCCTTGGAGCTTCTATAGATACTGTTTCTCTGGCAGCTGCCTAAGCTTTGAGCATTTGAATTGGGTTTTATGCTTATTTCGTTAACACTTATTTTAAAATTTGATTGTTTTAGAGAAGAGCCTAATCTATGTACAAGGAAACCCAGATCTAATTTCTGATTTCTCTCAAGTTTCGGGTCAAATATACTATTTAAATCATTGCACAGAGCAATTCTGCTGGTTTGTTTTTGCCTTTCTGACCCTTTCAATGCAGATATCTATTGGCAACATAAAGTTTTGAACAGTACATCTGCAGCCAAAGAAAACCAAACCATTTTGCATTGAAATTTTCAAAAATAGAAAGCTCTAAGTAGAAGCAAGCAATACCACCACTGGACAGACAGGTCACAACACTGCATTTACAAGATGCATCACCCACTCGCTATAGTAGGCCCTAAGTCCTACCCCTAAATTTTAATACTTTCGGTTCCATATACGTTGTAACCTTCTCTATAGGTTGCTAAATTCTGGGTATTCTGCGAGGAAGTTGGGTTAAAAGTCTGTGCACTCTTTGCCACCTTCATTCTCTTCGCTTCTGCCCTGGACTTGTAACAGAACTCTATCAAAGCCACCAGCATGGCCAAGCCCAGTCCGCCAACCAGAATGTAGAAGACGCCTGCTACGTTGCTCAGGCTCAAGGCACTCGTCTTGTCCTGGGGGGATAAACACATTTCAGTTAATGGTAGAAATGTCACATCCAGAAGGTAAAAGAACATATGAAATCCAAACAGCTAATTAATATAAAGGCTTAATTTAACCTTAAATTATTTATATGTGCAAATCACTAATGTATTATACATTTATGGATTTCAACATAAAGCTTGTAGCTTTCAGAAATAAAATGATAGTTACCAATAAATTGTGTATAATTACATTCAATAAAATTCATAATATTTTATCATTATTAACTATGAAAACCACTATACTTAACCATAATAAACAGTTATACATTTACATAGGTTGGCAGAAGTGGGCTTATTATTATTTAGTTTGAGAAGGACATGTTTAAGACACAATTACATGGGAAGGGGACCTCTTTTTGTTTCCTGCCATTAAAACATACATTTAATGTTTGAGGTTTCTCTTGAATAAATCTAACTTCACATTCCTAATTAAGGAACTAGTTTTTTAAAGCTATCAATTTCACATTTTGTTCATTATTACTTTACCAAATATATGCAAATAATGTGCTAGGGTACTCATTATTTGTTCTTCCAGTCACACCTGTGTGGGAAATTGTCTGGGAAATGTACTTTTGCATATTATCTACTATTTAGGAATAATTATATATACAACACACAGGTGACTTTTTAAAAATATAACTTTTAAGGATACATAAATTACCATGGTTAATTGAGAACTAAATTATATATTGATAAATTTATAACTATTTTTATTGATTTAAAAATATAATTTCATTTCTGCTTACATATGCTTAATCAATTAATATTTTAGACATATTATTCTCCAGAGCCTTAGTATATTATCTCTTAATAAATTCAGAATTAGTCAAGTATATGTTTGGAAGATATTAAAATTATAACACGAATTTAAAACTTTCATAAATTGTAAATATGCACATTATATAATATAACATTATTTAAAAAGTATTTGGAGTAGACTACCTGAAGGATGCCTTCTGACCATCACCTTCTCAGCATTAAGTGTTGTATAAAATGTGATTTAGACACTTAAAAAATTTTATTAGGAAAGGGTTTAATTCTAAAGACTACTATGTACACTGTCCACTGAGTCATTACATCTACTATGGGCCAAAAGTTTAGGGTAACTTCATTTTTAAAATGCTCATTCAAGTATTTATGCTTCTAGGATTTTACATAAGAATTTGAGATAACTATTTTATTATTTGGCCAAGCTTGTCTCATTCCACTCTGGTTTAAAGGCAGATAAAAGTGATTAAATTTAGGATGAGCCCTAAAAAGGAATCAATTAACATTACTTTGTTAAATTAAATGAAGCTCTCCTATTTAAGCTAGTCACTTGTTTGTTCTTATCTATCTATCATCTATCTATCTATCTATCTATCTATCTATCTATCTATCTATCTATCTATCTACTCATCCATCCATCCATTTATCCATCCACCCACCCATCATCCATCCATCTGTCTACTTTTTTCTTTTGAAAATAAGATATAGAAAAAAATAAAAGACCTCAAAAGTCCTCAACTATGGCTTTTAGGAACTGTTACTACAATCTATTAATTTTTCAGTATTTAGATTCACTGATAAGTTTTTACCTTTCTTTTGTTTAGAATTAAAATACAAATATTTCTAACACTATTTTCAACAAAATTAGGTCTGTAGGTTCTTTCATTGTTCTAAAAAAACTCATGGAAGAAAGATCTTAGAATTTGAGGCTGTTATTTATAAACATTAGTGTATTTAAATCACTTTGATTGAATAGAATTGAAAGGTTCACTTGGTTGATCTGTCAGCACAAAAATATAAAAGGGTCTCTTCAAACTAAAGTGGAATGGTTGGCAATATAGTGACAAAAGATTGAACTTCTGAATAAGATGTATTTAATATTTAAAATCTTCTCCTGAATGACTACTGATCAATTTCCCATTTTTTGTTTTGACACTACATCTGTTCTTGGAATAATATAGTTCATGGTCTTTGCCTCCAAACCGATCAAAAACAAGCCCAAAGCATTATTTTTATTAGTGGTACGTAAGTTTGAGAAAAATATTAGGAATGTTTATTATTTTATATACTTTTGTAGTTAATTTAAATTTATTGAAAAGCCTTAATATTGGGGAGCAAGTTGCAATTTCCTGAAAAGACACTCCCTGTGGCTGAAATTTATGACATTAGCTTCGAATTAGGCGGTGTGTACAGAAACATTTAGGTTTTACTATGTCCGTATACTTTTTTTTGACAATTGCTCCCATTTACTGCTTTGTGAACACAAGAGGAGGCCCCGAACTGCAGCGACTGACCTTGCTTCCAGAGTCCTTGGGTCCACATTCACCTTTATCGTACCACCATTTGTTTTTCAGCTTGTCTAAGACGCCTGCCTCACTGAGTTTCAAAACGGCAAGGTTTACAGGAGTTCTTCACGTGGAAAATAACATAAATAACATTATATATGTTATTTTATGTTATTCAAGTAAAACTACATTAGAATCGCATGGCAAAGTGACAGAGCAGAGGCCACAGTAGGTGCTATGTCTTGTACTGTAGGCCCAGGTTTAGAATCAGACATACAACTGGGGCCTGCTCCATCGCTTTAGGTAACAGGCACATACTGCTAGGGAGGATTTTTAAATAAGATGTATGCAATTACTGTGAATCCAAAACTATTGGCTTGGGTTGGGTTTCTTGAGCACTTGTAGTTTCCCAACACAAATGTGGATGTCATTCAAAATCTGGAGTTCCTTTTGCTCTCTTTCCAAATTAATAGAAGTGGCTGAAGTTTGACAGACTTAACTAGAAGCTAGACACACCTGTTTCATTTCTCAAGTGCATCAGGATCAGCTAAGTGGATTCTAGTTTATGTTATAAAAAGATGTCTAATAGCGTCCATCATTAAATGGATTCCTTCGCCACTCTCATTCAGGACTGAAGAGAAGAGAGTGATTCACATGTGACTGAGGGCCACCTTCTGCAGGTCTGTATAAACACAAATGTACTCATCATTATTTTAAAGTATAAGCCCATGCTGATATTTTCCTTTTGAACTTCAGTATTTAATTTACATAATCTCACCAGAAGTAATTTTCATCCATCTGTGTCTGCCACATTAATCTACTCTAAGCACAAAGGGCAGTGACTATAATAAACTTCACTAATTCTTACCAATAAATACCTGATAGGTAGGGCTAAATAAGATTTTTATCAATAAACAAACTCCCTGTACTGCAAAAGCCCATTTTTCTTTTCTACTCTCTTTGAATCCTTCAATACTAAATGTTTTATGGGAGTCTAAAGGAGGAAAGGACCAGACATCACTCAGCATCAATGTTTCAAGAAAATTAAGAATTCTTTCAGCTTTCATTCCTGTGTTAACCTCTGTGTATAGAAAACAAAGGGTAAGAAGATGGATTAGAAGCAGTAACTCCTAGCATTTTTTTGTGTGTGGGGGTGTTTTTTGTTTTTTTGTTTTTTTTCTCTTATAAACATTCAGAGAGAGACATGTTACATTCTTCTTGACATTTCTAAGGCTGCCACAATCATTTTGTCTGGCTGTATCTCCTAAAGCCTCTCTTCTTCTAGGAAACATTATGTACATTCAGAGAAACACAGCTTACATTTATTTGGTTAACAGGAGATGAAATCCATAAACCTGTCTACAAAATTAAGTGTATTTATAATGATGGTGATAATGATAGCTAACATTTATGGAACACTTACTACATACCATGCATTGTGAAAAGAATTTAACATGTTTAGTTACTATTATCATCTGCATTTTACAAACGAGAAAGCAAGGCACAGAGAGCTTAACTCATTTTTTTTCACACAACTAGGAAGTAATGAGGTCAGGATTTGGAAGAGTCTGGCTTCATAGCTGTCCAATTAAAAATAATAACAGGAGACTCAAGAAATGGGGTGACTGGTTAACTGAGTTTTCTGGTTAACAGTTAAACTGAAACCCATTCATTTTTGTACTGTTGGTTCCAAAAAAATGTTTCTAAAATATGTTTTTCTTTTTATTTATCAGATTTCTGAGAACAATTTAATTTTTGTATGAATGTTATAAGATCTTACAAGGTTCATTTTTCCATTTAAGAAGTAATATGCATCTGCCACATTCCTAGAATATTGTTTTATTTGGAGGAGGGATTAAATTCTAACATGAGCATGATTTAACACTTTCTACTAAAAGCTGAATTTGGAGTGAAGAGGGGTAAGGTGGGGTGAGGATTATGGTTAATTGGGTTGCTGGGTAAATTTAGCCCCAACCCAGGGGCTATCTATGCAACCTCTCCCTCCACCTTTACACATCACCCCTTATTACCTCCCTTTATGAAGTGAGTATTATGAAACAACCCTTTGGGTTGGTTGGTGAACTGTGAACTCCTTGAAAACAAAAGCCACTTTTCATTCATCTTTGTAAAACAGTATTTACCAAGGTATCTACTGAGAGTTTAGTGCTCTGTGAAGTTGCTACATTCAGATTATTTAGACTTCAGAACAAGCTTTTACCTTTGATTATTACTATAAGAATTTCTTAGATTCCCAGGCCAGCTTGCCAAAGCCTTTTTAAACCTGTGTAGGTACCTTATATTAACCTATGTTGTACTTCTTGAATAGGGCAGAGTGGGAGGAGGAGAATTTAGAGCTGAAAAGAGAAAGAAAATGAACTTTCTTCTAGAAGGAGTGGTTAAAGGCAAAATGGAGGATTAGATCAAGATTGCCCTTGGCTATCTCTCTCCCTTCTTAAAGTCCTAATTTTCCCCACCCCCTTAATTTTTCCCTTGCCTTTTTGTTGCTTCTGCTATTCACTCCAGTCACTTGGTTTCAGAGGTAAGTTTAGATTGTAAATTTGAATGTTATTAACCAAACTTGATGGTCAGCTGGTGGACTGTCAAACACTGAGCAAGGAATTTATTCCTGGAAGATCCCTGCTCCAAGGGTTAGCTTCCCGTGGTGGTTTTTGTTTACCACAACATTTTCTCCCGCTTATGAATTCATATTGTCCATAATAATCCCTCTATTCTTGTATTGGTTTGCATGACGGTGGGGAAGGAAGGTAGGCCATCTCTAATTATAACATATTTTAAAGTCCAGGAATGGGCTGCATTTTTCAAAGGGCTAATTTAAAAACTGGGTAGTATGTGATCTAATATAATTCCTGAAGGACACATTATTTGGTAATTACATTTACAAAATGATTTTTAAATGAGTATCCACATCTGTGTGTGTGTGTGCCTATTTTCATATACAAAGAAGGAGAGTAGAGTAAAAAACAAACAGAAAAAAAATTAATGATTTCATAGATTATGGGTGATTACAGGCATTTGCCAAAATTTTCATCTAAAACCAGGATTAAATAACTCATAAAAAATTGACATAAGACTCTGCATCTGGTTTGTGCTCAGGCTAAAACATATCAGATTACTCAAAGGAGAGAATGAGTTTTAGACATTGCAATGATATTCTTAAATTTGTTCACTGTCAATTAGTAAATTTCTGTTATTTTATTCACATGGATGAGTATGAATTTCTTATGATCATCAAAAAAGACCACATCACAATATTAATATTATCAAATGAGTGAGTTTTCAAATGAATTAGTACCCCAGAAATTACTCCTATTCACTTCAATTTCCATTTAAGAAGTAGAATGTTTTCCCTTGTTTCATTTGTAAAATTTTAAATTTCAGCGTGAAGCCTCTTGGCTGAGGGCTGCCCCGTGCAGAACTCCACGCTCTGGGGATGTCTTAGCAGGTGAGCGCTGAGGGTGATTATTTTGCAGCTGTGGGGTGTGACTGGAAGTGGCCACAGTGACTCTATATTGTTCAATTGTTATGAAATCCTAATTTCCTTGAGGGAAGGGGCAGCGAGTAATTCTCTTTCTGTCACTGAGACTGGTGCCACAGCCCAGCGAAAGCAGAGGTTTCAGCATTTGCTGCTGAACTGAAGGCTGCACACGTCCTTCCTGATTACAGTCCTGGGCGTGTGAATCACCTGTCTCCTCAGAGGAACCTGGTCCTGTGTGGGACACTTTCCACGGTTCCTCTCAGTTTTCCCCTACCAAGATACTGTATTTGAAAATCAGATAGCACCGGATTTCAGATGCTTGTGCTGAGGTGTCTGAATGCGCATTTTCTTCCCCTACAACTATTTAACCTGTCCTTCTGCTTTGGCTTTATGCTCAGAAAAGGCTTAAAATCGACCTGCATGCTCTCAGTCAGCACTTTTGCTCCTTATTTTATTTCTTTTGAGGAAGTAAACCACAGGTGCAAGGTAAGTCTAAATAGAAAATCAGTCAGTTGAAGAAGGCACAGAACAGAAATGAAAAAGCAACTGCCTCCTGGTAATTTACTTTGAACTAAGTTAAGTCAAGTAGCCATATAAGTGTCACCTGTCATTACACATTCAGAGTTGGGCATTATTGAAATTTAGATTATAACCACTTAGTTTTCTGGTGATAAATATTACATCCATATACAACCTAGGAGGAATGTTTTTTAGTATGGAAACAAAATTCTTGAGAGAAAACAGAACATTATGCAATTTCATTTAGGGGAACATTTTGGGTTAAATTTTCATAACATTTTAGAAAAATTACTTGTTAAGATTTGAAATAACATTTTAGAATATCATTTTGTAGCTCATGTTTGGTGACTGTACTGAATACATATGAGAACAAGCTGTTTGAAAACTACCAGGTTAAATTCATATTTATTTCTGTGGACAACAAATATTTACTTCACGTCCATTATGTATCAAACAATGTGTTGCATGCAAACAGATTAAAATCCAACTGAGTTGTCCAACCATATTTAAATAAATTAACTTGACTTTTGTCACACAGATTTTTCCATTATGTGTCCATTTCTGCTTCTGCTTGCTTATTTTTTTCCTCTGGAAAGAGTCTTTTATGTACACTCAGGTTGGACTTCATTATTCATATTTTGGAGGGGAAATTTTACCTGTTAAGCAGTGTTACACTTTTTTATTTGTGATTAAAAATAAAATTTGCAATTAAATTTCTCTAATAAAGTACAATATCTTGGTGTTTTTTCTGGTGCTTTTGGAGCACATTTTCATACATTTCTAGTTTGCACAAAGGGACAGATTATTAGCATAAGTTGGAATAATTCTCTCTATATCTATCTATATCTATATCTATCTATATCTATATCTATATCTATCTATCTATATCTTTATGGAAACTATTGGAACATTCTAGGCAAGTTAGGGCTCCAAAGTATAAAAAGAATAAATATTCTTTAAAAAAACATATGGCTGGTGCTTCAGATGGAGGTGTCTTAAAGGGGAACCACCCCAAAGGAAATCTGAAGAACCCTCTCCAGCCTTTCTCTGCTCTTTTTTTGCCAGGAACTCAGATTCTCTCTCAGAATAAGGAGATGGATGATCAGGATTGGGTCCACACAATTCTGTGAATATTTTCTCTTTCATGCCTCCCTCTATGGCCAGAATACTCATTTGGTAAAATTAATCTTTCTTCCTCCTGCAGTGGGGTTGGTTATTAGACGGGAATATTCAAGTGAACTGAATTTGAAAGGTTCTTCAGATTGGAAGTGAGGAGAAAGTGTGCAGCATTGAAAGAAGGTGAAGTTAACAGCCAACTATCTGACAGATGCTCCCTGAAAACAGGATACTTTTGTGGGTTGTGTGGCAAAGTGAGAGAAATGATAGTCCAATTAAGAATCTGAAGTGAAGCAGAACTTCTTATTTTTGGCAATTCTTTAGATTTTAAAGGCACACAAGACTGTATACCTTTAAGTTTCC
The DNA here is from genome assembly GCF_036850765.1 of Saccopteryx bilineata. NCBI lineage: Eukaryota > Metazoa > Chordata > Mammalia > Chiroptera > Emballonuridae > Saccopteryx > Saccopteryx bilineata. The sequence goes on from NC_089490.1 coordinate 314,095,865, forward strand.
AATAATATTATATACCAATTGAAAGCATGTAAGAAAAGAAAATTCAGTCAGAATAATCTCATCTTTGTATTCTTTTCTTTCAGACTGTACATAGTGAAGAAAGGTTATGGGATACTAGATACAATCTGTTAATTGTATACTTTTTTTATTCTTTTGAAACTATTCAGAAATTTTAAAAAGTTTATTTTATGAAGCTGGAAATATGACATGGAGGTAGTGAAAACAAATTGAGTTGGTCTTGTTTTTATAGTCTGCTCCTTTTGTAGTTTGATCCACTTATGGGAGATAAAAATTTCTAGTTCACATGACTATCTTTGATTTATTATTTAATAGAAGCTTGTGAGGTTTAGATGGAGAAATAATTTTCTGATGAGTACATAGATCTAGGTGAACTCAAGTTATTGCTGCTATTTAAAAACATTTCACAGAACTTCTGGTGAACAAAAAAGACAGACCCTCTCTGCTCTCTTCTCTTCGCCAAATTGTTTTTTCAAAAACTTAGCATCCCTTCCTGCTTTTCAAAACCAAGGTTTATAAAACTACCATCTTGGACCCACAACTTCTTCAGAGCCACAATTTTCAGTAACTATTTTAATTAAGTTAGTGTGTCCCCAAATTGATAACGGTTGCAAATATTTTTGCTTTGACAGTAATTGCATACTTAAGTTGTGAAGGGACTTGACTAGCCATTCTGAATGGTATTAGTAGGTCCAAACTATAAGTCTCCCAGCAGATGCACCTATTACTTTACATACTGTTTACCCGCTTTTGGTGACATTGAGGCTAACCTTGGAGTCACCTCCCCCGCTGCCACATTCTCCTTTGTCGTACCACCATTTGTTTTTCAATTTGTCCAAGAGGCCTTGTTCATTCAGTTTTAAAACTGCGAGGTTAACAGCATTTCTTGAAACGATAAAACATATTTTGTAAGAAACTGCACAGCTGTTAAGATGTTAGAAGGAATGAGGATTTAAGCTTCTCCCAGTCGCTAAATAAACCTCTCATTTTGCCATCCAGTAGCCCCTTCCACTAGAGTCCAAACCAAAGGCAACAGTAACTAATTTCAAAGTGTATAAAACATGTGGTATTTAGTCCTGTTCACTTTTACAGTTCATTTATTCTCAGATAACCTACATCATCATCAACCAATTGCATGGAATTCTTTTCAAAACAGTAATATCTTAAATTTACTAGTAATTGAGAAAGACTTGTGTCTTGAATTCCTTTCCTGAGAATGTCAACAATCTAAAAGAGACTGAAAGGAAAATTTATTCCCAGAAGGAAAAACAAAATGACATGAACAAACCAACAAGTAGCCACTAATATTTATTTACTGATTTCCTGACAATAGAGTATGGATTAATTATTATTTCCCTTATGATTTGTGTAAGTTTAGTTTGCTTGTTTGATTTAATTGGTCTCAGAATCTAGGATTTCCATGTTTGGTTCTGTTTCCTAAGCTGGAAGTCTGTTTCCAGAATAGTCCAAGAGAAAATTAGTAGCAGATTTTAGGGAAAAGTTCTTATATTTGAATTTTGTGTTGATTCTAAAAGACATTGGACATTACTTAGAAACTCAAATCATATAGCCAATTTGACTGTTTAGATAAAGTAATTAAACTCTAGGAAATCATGTTGCATGTGATGTGAACTTCACAAAAAAAACCCAAAACAAAACCCCTCTATGTGAGATTTTTTCCATGTTAATCTCTATAGGTGAATAGAGGCAGCATATTTTAATTATTCTCTAAAAGAATTTATTACAGAGTTTAATCGGCTTTTGCTTTCCATGCATTTGGTTTCTTTCTTGCTTTCAAGTTACAGTTTTTAAATGAGCTATCTCTTTCAAGAGGTTTTCCCAGTATTTAATGTAATTTCTGTTACATCTACAGAATGTCTTATAGATACAGAGAGAATTTTGGTACAGTTTGTCCTATGCTGGTTGATAAATATCGAGTTTGGTGATTACTTAAGGCCAAATGAACTAATACAATAAAGCAACCCCATATTAATGAGTAGCACTCAAAATTGGTCATTTAGCTGACTAATAAAGAGTGTTGCTTATTTCACTTCTTATCAGCTTATTAAAGTGTTTGTTCTCTTAGAACGTGTTTGTAATATTTCAAGTAATTGATATAGTTTTTCATGATGTTCATGTTGTAATAGTCTCATCCACTTGGAGAGTAAACATTTCTCATGAGTAAACCACACACTTTGAGAGTATTATCTCTTTTTAAGAGTTATACTGCCATTTGCTAAATGTTAAATAATTAGCTGTTCCCACATCCCCAACTAAATGCCACAATAGTAATGTAAAATAATTAATATACTTCCTAAAGTAAACAATATCAGGTTGTTAATTTAATCACCAAAAGGACTAGATTGAAATGTAGGCTGAGTATTCAAGGATAATAGTTGTTTTATATTATTTTGTGTCCACAAGAAACTAAATTTTTCTTTCAAAAATTAAAATCTAACTGTTATTATTTTTATTTTGAAGAAAAGCATTTTTATAATATGCCATTTTAGCTTTAGATATTCATATGAGATTAAAAAAAATAAAATGATATCCCAATTATTTTATATGTTGGTTTAGACCATTTCTTTGATAAAACTAAAATCGTTTCATGAGAGGGTTATTTAACAGGGTTATTAGCCATATCCAAAGACAGTTTCACAGCACAATAGAAAACAAAAAAGCAAAATAAAGTAATGGATAAGGAAAAAAAAAACTTTACATTGAGAAAAATGTTTGGAATAAGCTTCCTACAAAATTATTCTAAAATATTATATTTCTAATATCATCTATTAGGCCATGTAAAAACAGTTTAGTTTCACACTGCTATCCATATATGTGTGTACAGATATCTATAATTACTTAATATAAACACTTGACCAATAGGTAATTCACTGCCCACTTCACAATTAATCCACATTTTTCTTCCAGAAAATGTGGTCCCTCAGTAAAGTCCACTTTATGCTGTCATATGTAAAATTAATTTTTTCTAATGACATATAGAAGGCATTTTATAATTAATATTTAGAGATAGTCTTCAATATTTCCTTATTTGTTAAAACTGCCTGTTTTCTTTAATTATCTGAAGATGTAATTTCTTTATTGCTATTTAAACCACATATGTAAGGACCATTTGAGCATGTGTTCTATTTTATGGAATGCATTGTTTTTACATGTTATTTAAATAAGAATCATCAAATGACTTTAAAATGTGCATATAAAGTTACTTCACTAATTTTTCTAAAGTAGGTTGAAAATAATTTTTTATTCAGGCAAAAAGAAAAAGGAACTGCAAGCAAGCCTAAGTTGGTCATAAAGAGTCACATAACCAAGGGACATAGAGACAGATCCTTGCTGTAACACATTCCCATATTCCTCTGGAATCCATTTCATGCATTTCAGACATAGTTTTCAGAACCATATTTGATAATAAGGAAATTCTAGTCCTCATTTAGCATCAGAGTAGCTGTAATAGTGATCTGCTAAGCAGATAAGAAATAAAAGGAAAATATTATGGTATCTTTCTGACACTAATTTCCCTTTTATTCTATTAAATGCAGCCTTTCCAGAATAAACTCAATTGAAATAGATTGCTTTCAATTAATATTTAAAGAGAGGAAGAAACAACAGGTGACCATTATTATTGCTGAAAGAGTAAACCATATTTAAGAGGCCAGATGTATTGACAATGACCTTTTATATATTGAAAATAGACACAGATCACTCACTTATGTGCTTTTGTCTTTTATGACTTAGGGGAATTCCAGGTTAAAAAATAAAACCTTATTAATAGTTTTTTTTTTCCATAGTGGAGAGATGATAGAGACCCTGATTCAGGGATGGAAAGAAAACACTCACCTGGACAAATTCCAGGACCTCTAAAAACTTCCAAGAATTTTTATTCCTAAAATTTCCTTCAGTTGAATTTGAGATTATTAAAATTCATACTTCTTAGATTTAGTCAATGTCTTCACACAGAATATTTATTCTACATATATAGTTTGTAGAATAAATAATTTGTAATATTATATTGATTTTAGTTAAAACAAGTTCAGTTACATTTTACTTAATATATTCATATTAACATTTTATTGCTGGTGAAGATGTCAATAATGTATGGAGGTAATCCAGTGTATTTGTTTAAACTACTGTATATTTATGCTAGTGCTTTTTAATTTTATAAGAGAGGATCCATTAGTTATATAAACATGAGAAAGACTCCTCAGTTTTGGCCTGAGTTGTCTTACCTGAAGTGTTTTATTTTCATATTAAACTTTATAAAATTTTAATATCAGGTATTAAAATGTCCAGAGTATTTAGTTGAATAATGCTAAGAATTTTTTCTCAATAAATCTTAATATATTTTTTAAAAACTTAAAAATTGTGTGAGTTTATAAGAAATTGAATAAAAAAATAAGAAAAAACTTTAAATTTACCAAAGGACATTGGTAAATAATTCACACAAGAAGAAACACAAATCGTATAAAAACAATCCTACCTTACTTGGAATTAAACTAATGTGAATTAAAACAATGCAGATTCATGTTTTTGTCAATCATATTGAAAAATATAAAAGTAAAGATAAGGTTCAATATAATCAAAGATTTAATAAGATGGGTGTCTTTATATACTAATGATAGAATTAAAAACTTGAAAGAAATAATTTGGCTTTATACAATAAAAGTTTAAAAACAATTCTTACCCTTGATAATCATTGATAATAATTTCCCTTTTAGGAATCAATCCTAAGAAATTAATTAATGATGTTGACAAAGTAACATAATCTCATAGTACATTTATATGGCAAAACATTGAAAGCAATTGACACGCGCAACAGAAGGGGAGAATTAATTAGATTTTGGTGCACAAGTGGTTCTCAAGCTTGATTTGAGTATCAGAACCACTTATTACAAATACAGACGGCTCAGGCCTAACCTTGCTGTATCAAATTCTGTTGAACTGGGAGCAATGTTTCTACATTCTTACAGTGTTCCCCAGGTGATAGTATTGATAAGCACCAATGACTCTTAATGACTGAATGCTTTACAACTATTGAAAGTTTTTAATAACAAGAGAAAATGCATTAGTATAATATTAAGTAAAAAAAAAAGGAAGTTGTGTCTTCATTGTGATCCTAATTTGAGAATACAATATTATATCCATGTTAATGGAAAAATACAGCTATGAAGGGATTATAATTAATTTGGATTGCATTTTGTTCTTTAAGTTTCTCCACACAATTAAAATGTCTACATTGAGAAATGATACTTTAATAATCAGTAAAAACAAAATAAAAGAAAACCCCCCCACAAAACTCTCAGCATTATTTTATAATGTAATGTCTAATAGGATTTGATTTTATGCAAACCAAAATGTATATTTTATTTTGGATCAAAAATTTGAGGAAGAGGTAGAATTTAGGAGTTATTTTTTAAAATCTCAGAAAAATATTCATTGTTTCTGATTATGTGGTTTGCTTTAATCCACTTAGCTTTGTGTCTCTAGCCAGAGGTTGGAGGAAATGTGATGAATTTGGCTTCTACCAAAATCCTACCTTACTTGAGGGGAACAAGTCAGGCAGAGAAGTATGAGTAATGCTTCAATTAAGAGGCCTACCCCATTAGATGGGATCTGCAGGAGGTTAATAGAACTTTCAGTGGCCTAGAGAGAAGACTTGCTGTTCCACACACAGTTACAAAGAAAAGGTGAATTTTTCCCTTAAAGCTGAACTAAATGATTGTGACTTTAGTCCTGCTAAGTGGGCCATTAAAAAAATGTATATATCTCTATTTTTAGAAAAAAAGATTCCATGCCTGACAACTATGCTAGTGACCTAAAGAAAAAAATACGTTTCAGTGTTTTTTAGAGGAATTTTAAAAAATTCAATTTTTAACCATTTTCCGCATATCTACTATAGTCCTTTTTTGAAATGAAAGTAAAATTCCAGATTGTAAAACTCATTTGATTTAAATTTTGTTATGCTCTAAAAAAAAAAAAATAGATGCAGAATTTTTCTCAGGACTGATCTAATAAAAAATAGCAATTTCATAAAAAATAAATAAACAATTTTCATATACTAGTCGTTCTGTTATTTAAATAATTGTGTTGTCAGTATCATCATGAGTGTTGCATATGTAAAAGTCTACCACATATAACAAGATGAGATAGGCAAGGAGGAGGAAAATCACATGAGATTTAAATTATATGGCTTAATTAATGATGTCACTCCAAAATAATAGTGTATGGAGGAAATTAGCTGAAAAACAGAGAATTTGCAACAAACCCCAGAACTTTTCTATAAAGTCAATTGATAACTCACTGAGAAAAAGAATGTTTTATCAACCAAGAAAATATGAAAATTAAATAAAAACCAATAGGCTGTTAAATGATAAGGAGTTAAGAAGTAAATATGTCTAATCTTAAGGAAAGACATTTGGGTTCACAGTTCTGCCCCCTATCAGCTATTTACACCTGGAGAGTAACTAATTCTCCACATTATTGATGCTTCACTAAGTTTTCTATTTAACTTGTAGCTGCTTATTATTTTTCTTTCCAAATTATTCTTTCCAGTAAACAAGCACAAGACTCTTTTTCCTTCATTGGATTTGTGCACTCAATTTCAAAGGCAGAATTTGAACTAAATTGCTATGCAAAGGTTTTTAGAAAAGATATTAAGTTTCATTCCAGTTTGTTTATACAATGGGGAGATTTGCCCAAATGACATGATGACATGACTAATTAGTTATTTAGTATCAAAATTAAGAGGACTTTTTTTTTTTTTAACATGGAAAGACAGTTCAGGCCCAACATGATTTATAATGATTATTTGAAATTACTTTAATAAGACACTATCAATTAAGTTAATGTATAGAGAGACCTTTGGGTTTTATACTCCAGGGGCATCAAAGAGAGCTGAACCAATTCAATAGACTCTGGGTTAGACTCTAGACATTGTCTCTAAATCGTGTTTTCCTGGAATGTCCTGACTAATTGCTATTTGAGAAGTAAGTCTGAAGAAGGTGATTCTTTGAAGGAACACTGTGACTTTTGCGAAGATGTCTGCCAGTAATTTAGTTTGAGCACTAGCTAGAGATTGTGAAAATGAAAAATTTAATTACATTTGTAGTGTTGAGTGTGTCTTTTTTATTTAATAAATATTTCATGCAGTTTAGTTTCTTGAGTTTGTCAATTTTTGGTCATAGAGTAGAATTTTCTATCCTCTTTTGGGTCATGAATCTCTTTTAGAAGTAAAGAAAGCTATGGATACTTTGTCAGGAAAGATGTACAAACTTACATACCAGCATACACATTCAGGGGATTCACAGACTTGAAAGGGCAATCATAAACAAAGATAAATATCTATCTTAGTTATTTTAAAATCAATTAATGACTACTTTCAAGTATAGCTATTCAAGGTAAGAGAAATGAAAGTATTTCTATGACTCATTATATCTCGAGAATTATAATAGAGCAGAGGTTATTAGATTGTAATTTGGCAGAAAGGCACTTCTTTCTAATTAAGGTACTAGCCTCAATCTTTGATCTTCTGCAAGCATAATCATGTGTGGAACTTTTAGTTTAGTTTAGTATTTTTTTTTATATTTTTCTGAAGTTAAAAGCTTGGAGGCAGTCTGACAGACTCCCGCATGCACCCTACCGGGATCCACCCAGCATGCCTACCAGGGGGCGATGCTCTGCCCATTTAGGGCATCACTCCATTGACACGGGAGCCATTCTGGTGCCTGAGGCATAGGCCATGGAGCCGTGCTCAGTGCCTGGGCCAACTTTGCTCCAATGGAGCCTTGGCTGTGGGAGGAAAAGAGAGAGATAGAGAGGAAGGAGAGGGGGAGGGGTGGAGAAGCAAATGGGTGCTTCTCCTGTGTGCCCTGACCAGGAATTGAACCTGAGACTTCCACACACTGAGCCAAAGCTCTACTGCTGAGCCAACTGGCCAGGGCCTCGTGTGGAACTTTTAAAAGACTGCATGTTAAATCAATAAAAATTAAAAATAAAAACTGTCAAAATACTTTTAGTTATCCTCAAATAAAATTGAGAAAATAGCAATTATTCATATAAATAATGTAAATTTAATTTATTTGTGGTGGCCATGGGGTAATGTTTGAGATAATATGGGATCAAGTCTGTGGCCCAAAACACTCTGTTGTTTTATCATTATCTGTGATCAAATCATACAAAAGAGGGTTTTATTTCAAGATAAGATCACAGCTACCTGGATTGTGAAGTGCTTCAGGTTATCTCTGTATATCATTCATTTTTAAAAATGTGATTCTTACTCTACAGTTAAATTTCAAAATTTCAAGAACTAGTGGCTGTTCCACTCAGTGAACGTGAGCTAGTCAGCGGTACTAGGCCTTTCATGCAGATGCCTCACCTAGACCACTATTTGCTGTGTGGACTGTTCCTTTCCCAGACGGGATTCCTTCATCTTCTAGACCAGTGGTAGTCAACCTGGTCCCTACCGCCCACTAGTGGGCATTCCAGCTTTCATGGTGGGCAGTAGCGGAGCAACCAAAGTATAAATAAAAAGATAGATTTAACTATAGTAAGTTGTTTATAAAGATTTATTCTGCCAAACAGCAAAAATCCGATATAAAGTATTTGGTAAGTAATTATTATTATATGCTTTAACTTGCTGTAACTCTGCTTTATAAATTTTATAAAGTAAAGTTACTTCCCTACTTTATAAATCACCATTACTGTGGAACCGGTGGACGGTTAGAAAATTTTACTACTAACAGAGATACAAAAGTGGGTGGTAGGTATAAGAAGGTTGACTACCCCTGTTCTAGACTGTGCTCCTTATTGTCTTTGTATGGTTTCCAGAATTCTACACCATGCCACAGGCCATCAATCATGTTTCCATTTCCCACCCTTTGCTGATTCTTAGAAACTTTCATTAATTGCTTTAAAGAACCAGAATCCTACAATTTTTGAGTCAAAATGGAGTTTACAGGTTGTCTTCGCCTTTCTCATTTTACAGATATGGTCACTGGGGTCTAACGAAAGTTAGGTGACTCACTCACCAGAGCCCAGCTGGGAGGCAGGATTTCTGCTTTCTGGTCCAGTGCTCTTTCCCACCTTTGCAGATACCTTTGTTTCTTGTGAGTATCATTTACTCATATGCAGTTAACTATTTATTCATCCTTCCTATGGCTCTCTAAGAATGCTTTTCATTTTCCTGAGAAGTCTGTTAGGCTTGGTAGGCAGGTTAAGCTTGGACTCAGATTGCATTAGTAAGTTGTCAACTCTGTCCTCTCTGGCTAAATACTCCTTAAATTGAGATAATACTTCAAAGGAAGGCAATCTTGCCAACTGATCTGATCCTTTAAAATATTCAAGAAAGAAGTACAAAAGTAATACAAATAACCTAATATGATGACTTGATAAGATAGTAACATTTATCTTCGAAGGTTAAGACATGATAGATCAATTTTTATACATACAAGGGTCTTAATGATTTAAATTCTAATCCTTTAGGATTATCTAATCATGGATCTTCAAGAATAGCATTATACAGAAACTTTATTAGGATGAATTAGAAAATTTTTCACAGAAGAAACAGAAATGTAAAAACAAATAATAAATAACAAAGCCAAACCCCAAAAATTCAATCTTATTTTTGTGTTTTCATTTTTCTTCCTTTCCTACAGCCAATTATTTATTAAGAACAGTTCTTCTGAAAAGTGTCTTCCAAATTTTATTTCCATCACTATCACACAGGCATCATCTTATTCAAAGCCTTATCATCTGAGACAAGATCCATTGACTTTCTTTTTTTTTTGTTGTTTTTTTGACAAGCATCAACTCGTAGTTGTATCACTTACATTGTTCATTGATTGCTTCTCATATGTGCTCTGACTAGGGGGCTCCAGCTGAACCAGTGACCCCTTACTCAAGCCAGAAACCTTGAATTTAAGCCAGCAACCTTGGACTTCAAGCCAGCGACCATGGGATCACGTTAATGATCTCACACTCAAGCCAGTGGACCTGCACTCAAGCTGGTGAGCCTGTGTTCAAGCTGCATGAGCCCACACTCAAGCCAGCAGCCTCAGGTATTCGAACCTGGCACTTTAGTGTCCTAGGTCAACACTCTATCCTCTGCACCACCACCAGTTAGGCAAGATCCACTGACTTTCTCAACCCATTCTCAGCTACCCAGAGTCAGAATAACCTTGCCTCTCTGTCTTATAGTGCTTTGTGAAAAACCATCAGTGATTCATGATTGTCTCCAAGATACTATCTAAGTCTTATTTTTTTGACATTCAAAGCTTCCCAACAATTCAGCTTATACCTACCTTTTAAAGTGTAATTTTATTATTTTATTTAGGCAGATACTGTGTCAAGTTCTTCATATTCTCATTGATCTTCATTGAATCCACATGGCTAGTTAAGGGCAATGGTGGGATTAGACCCCAGGTCTGTGTAACAGATGCCATCTCTTAACCACTCTAATTCCCCAAATAGCTGTTCTTTGCTTGCATCCAGTCTGCTAGTTTCCTTATAGTCCCAAAAATATTTTATTCAGAAATGACTTTAATCTTATAATAGAATCTTCATCAGAAATTCACTTTTTCCCATTCTATCATTTCTAAAATTCTTATCGTTTTCCAGTAATCACTCATTGACTTATTAATTCAACTAATATTTATTAATTGGTACATCTGAATTTTTTAATGAAGTCTTTCCGATTTACTCTATATTCTTTCTATATCCTGCTTCTTTAAAGGATCCATTATCAGAGCATTCACATTTTCTCTGAGTCACACATTATTTTATAATGTTGTGTCTACATGTTTTTTTCTTTCTCGAAGGACAGTAACTGTGTCTTATGGTATGTTATACCATTCTCAGCTTTAATACAAGACAAAAAAATATAGTAGGAATTCAATAACTACATGTACAGTTGATATCTCAGTGAGTTAACTTGAGGTACTACTTTGCAAGTAATCTATTAAAATGAAAGAATAATGTACTGGACAATAAAAGGAAATCTTTTGACCACAAAACCTAATAAATTTGAGAGAAACTCACAAAGAATGTTTTAAAAACAAAACAAAATAAAACAAAACAAAGCAAAAGGCTTAAAATCTGTCTATTAAATATTCACAAGAGGGACATTAAAATTACTTGGTACTAGTATCTTTATGAATAATAGCAAGCGATTTGGTCCATTGTATAAAAGTTATCTAAAGGGATTATAGAAAGTTAAAATAAATGTACCATCAATTCAGTTTGTGTAGGTGAACAAGGAAAGAATACTAAATGATAAAACCAAATACAAGTTTGAATATGAATATCAAGAAAAATCTGGTACTTCTAACCAAATTCTAAGATAAAAATTCTCAGATAATGGTATTTTTATAACTTAGTTCTAGTCTACTTATGTGTAGCAAATAAAACATGTCACGTTTAGAAAATGCTTCTGTTACTAAATATACTATTTAGTGCAATTCAGCACATTTTAGAAATTAAAAATTCTGTTTATCATCAACAGATATTAAATGCTAACTATGTTTGATTTAACTTAATTAAGATTTATTTTACTGTTTATTTAAATATGTATTTGATTCAGTAAATATGTCTAATTAAACTTTATATGCAAATAATTTAAATTTTCCATCAAGTTCTTAAGAGAAACAATTAAACTTTCAATTTTTCTTTTTTTTCTTTTTATTAATTTTAATTTATTGTGTTTACCTGAATTCAAGTGTCCCACTGAATATAACTCCCTCACCCCACCCCTGTGTCCCTTTTTATACCCCCTTTACTTTCCTCCCTCTAACTCCCTCCCCCCTTCCCTCTGGGATTTGGTGTTCTGTTATCTATATCTCCGTGTTATGTATACATAATTTCACTAATTCTTCACCTTCTTTGATCCCATCCCCTCAGCCCCCTTCCCTCTGACTCTGTCCCTCTGGTCCCTGTGACCCCACCACTGCCTCTATTTTGTTCCTCAGTTCACTTTGTTTATTAGATTCCACATGTGAGTGAGATCATATGATATTTTTCTTTTTCTGCCTGGCTTATTTCACTTAGCATAATAATCTCTAGGTCCATCTATGCTGTTGCAAAAAGTAAGGTTTCTGGTTCCTTAGCAGTAGACTAGTACTTGAACATAACTGAAAATATATAACTTAAAATATCTTTTAATTGATCTTGCTTTATTTACATTATCTTTTATCTTGGATTTTGGTTAGGTAGGAGAATAGCATAAATAAAAAAAGAAAATTGAATGATAAAAATCGTCTTTAGAAATAGGGGTCACTAGCTCATGGGATCTTGAAAGAAGGCTGGCTGAACCTGCCATTTATAGGAAGTTCACACAAGACAGCATGTAGCTTTTCTGTTACTCTTTGAAAATAGCTGAAGCCTAAAAAATCTTTAAAAATTTTAAGTTAATGGCATTCTAAGTGAAACACAAAGCTGCTTATTTTTGAGGACAACAGAACTCCTGGTCATATTTCAAAACAGAAATCTATTCTCTTATTTATTTTTATTAAACAATTTAAATAGGAACAAAATGACTGAAATTGTAAATTCTTAAAATAGCCTCACCTACATTTACTTCTATCAGTGTTATTGATAGGACAGACACAGTCTTTCAGTTACTTGCTTCTCGTTGTAAGTTGGGTATTTTTTAAGTTACCAATTTGGGCACTACCATTAACTATTTTAAATATACCTAGCAACTGAATGTGAATTCTATAAGATTAATACTTTTCACTTTACTGAGCAACAAACCAAAACAAAAAAACTGTTCATTTCAATTTCAGGTTATCTGAAAAAACTAAGACTCTACGAAACCACTAGTAATTCTTTTCTTGCATGAGATTACTGTAAAATATGTCATAAGAATTCAAAGTACACAACAAATCTGCCTGACATAACTAATGTTTGTGTGGATATCAAATTCTAACACATAAGTAGTCTGGTAAAAAATATTGTGACATTTCTTTTTGTGTACGATTGCTTAGGCCAGCAATGTTTGTATGAAACATCTGGCATTTTAGGATTCAGGAATGAATAAATCAGGAGTGAATAATGTGCTTCTACTATACCCTATACTTTTCACTAAAGGATTCAGTGAGTGAGAAAGTCAAAATTAGGTTCTATTCAACATCTCACAACAAATGCGTTATCTCCAGGAAGTCCAGTGCTTAGGTTTCTGGTTTTGGTGACTATTGTAGTATCATTATCTACATCAATAGTATATGTTGGTATTAAATCAAATTTTTCTTTCATGTGTCCTCTCATGTATGTTCTTAATCATATGACTGCTATGATTCCTGTTCAGAAAACAATAGTTTTTAACAAAAATATACACTTCTGAAATTATTTTCTTTCATTAAAAAACATCAATAATCCAACTTTAAGGTTATGTCAGGATTCAAGCACATTTGTAACAAAACCACAGAACTGTATTTCTGAAAGATGATGACTACTCACTGGTGACAAATTGCCTAAATTCTCATTCTTTTTTGCACATTTCTTCCTCTTCTACAATTTCCTTCTTCTTGAGCCTTAATTGTCTCAGTTACCTGATCCAGAGCTTTCCTAAAATCTATTTGAGTCATACAATATCTAGTCTCCTTGAAGGGCAACTATATATAGCAAAGAACTACAGCTGCATAGGATCTGGAAGCTGGTTCTTCATAATCCAGATGGTCCACCTTTCTTCTGATATTTTGAATTCTGGATGCTTTTTAAATTACCTAATTTGTTCCTCACCTTAAAATAGAGTGCCAAAGGCAGAAAATACTGGTGATTTCCACGGACAACAACATAAAACATAAGAGGTAACAATAGAAACCATTAAAAGCAATAGAAGAGGCCTAGGAAGAGGATCTATAAGCATGAAGAAATACTGCTCAAGATAATATTACTTACTTTTTCTACCCACAGTTTTCATATGGTACCTTAAAAATCTCATTGTTTATACAACTTCACACCAAAAATCTAGCCTAATTATATTTAAAATTATTTGTGATTGAAATTAAATCAGCTGATTCTTTTAATTAAAAATTTTTTATAATGATATATTTTCTATAGAAACAGTTAAGATTTTAGTTTTACTATTTTGTAACCCCATTACCTTTTAGGTTGGATTGTCAGTTACTATCCATATTCTACATATAGAGAAATGAACTGCTGATGACAATTTCTTAGGGCCTATGCTGTAATCTAACCTTTAATGGAAGTCTGGCACTCTTAATTAATAATGATGGGTAATATAAATGCATTAGCATATAACTAATATGACTTGTGTGAAGGTTTCTTTTTTTTCCTGCTATAACATTTTGTAAGTGGATGTTCATATAACTATATACACAGGTAGCAAGCTGGTTTCCTGATGCTGGTGGGTTAAAAAATATAAATACATAATGAAAAAGTAATTAAAAAGTAGGTGGGGGAGGGGTTTCCTTCAAATAGATGGAACCCATTCTTTTGAAAGAAAACTCCCCTCTTACCTTGGTCCTGGAGCTGGTTAGTTCTCCTCTGTCCTCCTCCTAGGGGAGAAATACCCAAAGTTAAACAATAATAGAACATGGTCTTGTATTAAAGTCAAGTTCAGTTCTGGCCAACCCTTTCCCCAAGTCTCACAAGACACTACCAACTGCCTGATATACTGGGGCATTCATTGAATTGAACTTAAAATCCATTTTAAGGATTAAGCCAAAGGGAAATGAACATTAGCTGTATAAAGAGGACGAATTGTCTGCTTTTCAATCAGCCTATTTGTCAAAGCTCCAATAAACAGAAGACTGACTAAGAGCATGGGAATTCATGGAAAGGTAGTGCTTGGGTAAATTTTATCAGTTGGAATGAACCATGAGGGCGTATCATGGGAAGCACCCAGAGTTCCTGAGGGAAGAGGCATGCTATGGTGTTTCAGCCCATCTCCTTGATGTTCCTTGTGTCCTTTGAGGATAAAATGATGGTGCTACAAGTAACATGTTTAAAGCAGTACTAAATCTGATATGAACAAGAATTATTGTAAAAATGAAAAAAATCTAAAGGGTGATTAGATGGGAGGGTTAGGAATAAGTCTGGGATATGGGTATAATCAGAAGCTATGTACTTGTTTTACTTTTTAAAGCAGGGGATTGCAGGTAGGCTAAAGGTGGAGCTTTTATATATTTATTTTTCTTAATGTGTCTAAGACTCTCAGTGTCTTTGCAGAGAAATAAGGCAGCATGGTGAAAGAAGATGGATTTGGGAATTAAACAGTAATGAGCTTCTATTCCAGCTCGGTCACTTATCAGGTCTTTGACCTGAGTTTCAGCAGCACCATCTGTCCAGCTGAAAATAGTAGCACTGATGTCAAGTTGTTGGAGAAAATGTATTAATATACATATGCTTGGTATGTATTATTTAAATTTTACTTCCTTTTTATTCATATGAACTTTGCTATGGTCTTTTCTTATTTGAGTTACTTTGTCTCTTTTGAAACAACTGTCTAATTAATTGAGCTTAGAGTCAGTTCCTAGTTACCCTTTGGCATAATTTCAGAGTTAGTGACTGGCTCCCATAAAAAATAATAAAATAAAATACCAGACAATTGATTGAATTCCGTGAGACATGAAAGAAAGTGGAGACCAAGAATGAGCCCGAACCCATACAAAGATCATGTGCTATTGTTATTTAACTTTGGGTAACTTATTAAAATTCTTTATCAAGTAAAATGACATCAGGTGAGAAAATGGATGTACTTTGGAACCTTGAATTGTCACAATATGTTCCAGAGACGTCAAAATGAAGGATGTTGTAATCATTATTTTAATGACCATTATGAAAATGTACAGGGAAAAAAACACTCTATGCCAGATTCTGTGTTATATACTTCTGTTAGAGTTACGATTTATTTAGTGTTATATTCATCCTATGAACTTTAAACAGCTTGAAGTTACATAATAAAACTCCTCCAACTACAAACATATATATGGTTTCCCTCATGTTCCTCCTTGGGTGAGAACTTTGACTTCATTTATTATTTTTAATGAATATTCTAAAACTGGATTTTTTTTTTTTGTAAACTGGTCTTTTATCCAGTAGACTCTATAAATTCCAAAGAATATATACAGAAATAAAGCATTTCCTTTTTTTCTGAATAAATACATTCAGAAATTATAAAGCTGTGCTATAAGTGGAAAAAAGAGGAAATTGTGTTTTATAAAAACCTATTTCATTCACAAAAACCACTTCATATGACAGAATTTTGAAGTAAATATCTACCTTCTGAAATGATCTGAGAATCTATGAATAAGAATAACTGTGTACCCTGCCTGGATTGGGCAGAATTACAGTGGCTATGAAGTCTTCATGCTTCAGGGCATAAAATGATTGCTATTTGAGATGAGGGGAAAATGAAAAAGAAATTAGATGGTATTGCAGTTGTTGGTGTTATTACAATGCTCTTAAAAATCACCCTAAAATATGACATATTGAAACATCACAGGATACCACATGACATGGGTCACTTTTTATCATATCTAAGCATGGAAATATATGTTTTATTCTAAAAAACTATCAAAGCAAGCCCTTCTACATGCATGTACTTTACTTTTGCTCTTTTATTACCCTTTTTATATAATCCAATGAATTTTGTCAGATTTGTACCTTGCCAAAAATTTGATGTTGGTATATAATTTTAAATGTCTCTATATATAAACATACAAGACCTGTGTCTGTCTCTAGTTCTGTGGTTTTTATAGGGAAGTACTTTCCTTAAATAATTTTCCATTTCATAATGTAGACACACTGTGACAAAAACAGCTATTCACTGAAGAAGTGGCTTATTAATTCAAAAACTGGATGAGTTTCTATTGCAGTTCTGGGAATGAATTTTCCCCACTCTTACTGTCTGCAGCTTCAAAGAGCTACAAGAGAATTCTTTGGTTGTTTTGCTAAAGATAGTTCAGGGCATGACTCAGAATCCCAGACTCTCTACGTGGGAAAGTAATTCAGATGTCACTGTCACAGTGTGGGGTCTAAGAGATATTTAGAGCCCTTCTACTTCTCCTTCAACAACTCTGATTATTGGGGATCATAAGCAACTTTCCCCATTTTTTGGACTAGTTATAACTGTAAAATCTTTGTGTTGACCTGAAATCTACTTCTGTGTAATTTCTTCAACTTAAAAAGTTTATTTAGTATTTAATATAAATTAAACATTATAGTTTCTTGATCTCTATATGAGGATTTTCTTTTTCTTTTTTAGATTTTATTTATTCATTTTTAGAGAGAGAGGAGAGGGAGAGAGAGATAGAGAGAAAGAGAGAAGGGGTGAGGAACAGGAAGTATCAACTCCCATATGTGCCTTGACCGGGCAAGCCCAGGGTTTTGAACTGGCGACAATGCTTTATCCACCGCGACACCACAGGTTAGGCTTATATGGGTATTTTCAATATACCTGAAAATTATCAAATTGCCAAAATTATAGCATGAAAGAATGACAGAATGGTTTAGTGAGTTTTTAAAGTAAACTACATTTATATTAAGTCTTTGTTTTGTTTTGTTCCATAAGAGCACTGGAGAGAGTCAGAAGATTTCAGTTCTAATTTCAGCTGTGGGACTGTGGGCAAGTCACTTAACATCGCTAATTTGTAATGCCTTCACCTATAGCAAAAGGCATTAGTAGAGGGTTAAAAAGAGCAAGTAAACAAACAGATACGGAAATGGTTTCAAAGTACCATGCTTTGTGGTTACTATTACTGTTTCACTTAAGAAACACACTGCTCATAACTTTTTAGCATTTCTTAGTAAACTGAATTTAAACATCATCTTATAAATGTGAACAAATTAAAAGAATACTAAATTATATACTAGCTGATTTTTTACTTTATATATTATCATTGCAATGCTGTTTAATAGAAAGCACTTTTTTGTTCTTCTTTTGCTATGCCTTCTACTTTTTACTCTGGGAGACAATCTAAAGTCAGTTTTTCTTGGATCCTATTTACTCTACTTCTAACTAGCCTCAAATACAAACCCAAGGTTAGGGTATGACTTAGGGCTCTAGATACTTGCTTTCATTTTAAGGTTTCTATTTCTCATTTTTTTAAAAAAATGTTCTTGATGCTAAAGGCACTAGCAACTTAGAGCAGCTGTTAGTTGCTGATAACACTTTTATGATTCTTTTTTTGTGGTCCAAGTTGCAAATGCTTGAAAAGAGGGGAGACTAAGGCTGGAGTGCCGTTGATGCAGTCTTTGAGTGACTAATGGGGTTTTGACACTTTGTCATTTCAAAAAGGATGTTCAGAAGTTACATATCTGTTGTCCCAAATATGAAACAACTAGGACTCTATGACAGTAGAGGCCTGTCTCCTAGGAGCTCTTGATACTTTTATACAATCTTCTGTGCAGCAAAGTGACAGTGGAGAAGGGGCCACACACTCTTCTATTTTCTCTGAAAGTGAGAAGCTTTTAGTGTTTTCATGACTCCAACTTAATTCTTATTTTTGCTAACTCCCAAATATTTAACACTTACGGAAAACAGATGGAATTTTTAACATTTCTGTAAAAAATAAAAAATAAAAATCTGTGTGTCCATTTCTTCATTGAGTATCCAGGAAAAAAGTAATCTAAGGACTTTGTATGGTCAGGGGATTTAAAATGATAGATTTCTCCCACACTCCATTATTGTATATTTTGAAAGGCAGACTTGTTGGTAGGGATATTTTTAGGCCTTTAATTTTTCTTCATTGTTAAATGATGTGATATTAAAGGAGCACTTTGAAATGGTTTCACAAAAGGCTTTGAAAGTGTATTTCATTTTGTGGATTTTTGGGTTTTCAGAAAGTAGGGAATCTGCCTATTTAAAATAAGCTACTTTTACTTGTGAAAAAGACTTTTCTGGTATTTCAGAGGATATACTATGTGTTTACAGTATTTATAACTTTTGTTAGTATAATTATTATTTATAAAATATTCCTAATCAATGTGACACACATTCTGAGAAAGCTTGGGATCATGGCTGGGGATTTTTGAGAGTCAAATGGTGATTTTTCTCCCCAGGTGTTGCCAATTGCATATAATGCTGTGTTTATGGCAAAATTATCTCAAATGTATGCTATTTTATTCTGAAAATAGAGTGATAGGGCTGATTTGGTGGAGGTACAATGAAAATAAATGCTCTACTGTTTCTTATTCCCAGCTAAGTTTAAAAATATATATAGTTCTAAACCAGAGTCTTTACTATTTGTCCCACTCATTCCAAATGACTGCCAAACATCTTATTTTCCTTTTCTTAAATATGAATCCTAAACTAGCCCCATCTCGTGTGATATTATCTTTAGACAAAAAAGAACGCTAATAATTTCTAAAGTTGAGATGGAGGAGTGGTTTCTTATATGCAATGCTGAAAAAAGTGGATACAATTTTCACTTTTATGAAAAATCGTTATGTACTATATAGGTGTTTATCATTAGTATAAAACTGTATTACAGTGTCATCATATAGAATGCTACACTTAGGAGTATATTACATCTCTGTAATAAAGTGAGCTTTGTAGTGTTTTATTATAGGTGTTTTATAGTTTTATGGTAAATCTGATTACCACACTTCCTCCAAAGTCTTCTCTGTGTGTGTTTTCCTAATATATTTTCTAAAATATTATTTACATGACTAATCATTCCAAATATAAAGATGCCCCCTCTTCCCTGTCCTGTGCAGTACCTCCCGCCATCTCCTCACTCTCAGCTGAGAGGGTCCCGGGACAATAAAGGAGGAGAAATGTTACTTCCTATGATTATCATGCTCCTCCACTTGCTTCTGCCAAACTGTTGTGAGAGTTATGTAAGAGTCATGCTTTCTCTGAGAACTGCAATGGTGCTTTCCTCTGCAGCAGCCTGTGCTGAAGCCTGCCAGGTTGTAATTTTCCTAGTGTCCTTTCCTTGAGAAAGTTGAGTCTGGAGAATAGGATCCTACACAAATGATGCATAAAAAGCAAAACCCAACAATAGTAAAAACTCCTGATTGTCTGGCCTTGCTGCTATTCTGAGAATAAATGAACAGCTACTCCTAAGCTAAATACAGGTGATGTTATAGTTGTAAAGTTCAAGGGCATTTAATATCTATAGAAGTCAGGGTCCTATTGTCTGAGGTCTTAGAGGGAATAAAATTAACCTGACCCATTTTATTAATTGACAGTGCCAAACAGCAGCTTTGTAGCTACTGTCAAAAGCTACATTATGCACAGCAGAAACGAAACAACCTTGTTTTGGAGAATTTAAATATTGGTCTAGATGCTAATATGAGGAAATGGAGGCAAATCCAATGGAAAAGTAATACGCTAAAGTTTGACACATATGAATCTACTTTGGATTCAGTCCTCCACATACCAGCCTTATGCATAAATTAACTCTTTTCATTTGACTTGAATATACCATCACAGTTAGCTCACAAAATTGTCTTAGCATTCTTTCTTGTCATGGAAGTGAAGGCTTTTATGTCATCACACCTTGTCAACTCATGCTTGCCAGGTGGGGTTGGGGATGTTGAAAGCCCCACATGGATAATTTCTCTGGTGTCCGGTATTTGTCTTACTGTTGAGACTTCACACAAAAGCCTCATACACATTTGTTGAGCCACACTAATTTATCTGATACAATATAACCACAGAAGCGGCAGCTCCAGGCATACTAACATCTGCAGCTCTTGCTATTTTCCTAGTTATAGGGTTCCTGCTTCCATAAATTTCCCTGCCATCTCTTGCCATACTTAAATCATTACAATTTGGAGATCATATCAGAGGTTTGCTTTGAATACCTGGATTTTATCTTCTTACAAAGGTATCTTAGCTGTGCTTCTTTCTAGATTTCAGCATTTTGGGGGCCTTGGTGATGGTAGGTGGGGCGTGTTTCCTTTACAGCCCTGGTGTCTTAGCTTTAGTTCTAGAACTCACATCTGGGCTTTCACTCACCAGCACGGGGGGAGAGGGGGATCAAACACACAGAATGCTCATGCACTTGCTTTGCTGTTCCTTTGTATCCCCTGTTTAACCTGATCACTGGCACTGCAATTGCTTCTGAAAAACCATTCCTTAGAGCAGGGGTCTCAAACTCGCGGCCCGCGGGTCGCATGCGGCCCGCCAAACAATTTTGTGCGGCCCGCAGACTAATCCACGAACTTCAAAATATTTTGGATAAAATTAAGTAAGTCTAGGGGCCTACTTGTATTTTTCATTTCTCTAGCATCCTAGCTAGATATTAGCTTAGTTAACAGCAGTTGTGATGCGAACTACAGTTTCTGGTCGTTTTGTGACACTGAGTAAACTGCATGTACGATTGTGCTTGTTGTACTGATTTTCTTTGTTTTCAACTGCAGTGAGAAAAGTGTTGCATAACAGTTGCCTTTTGTAGACCTAGTGTGGCCTGCCGAACGGCTGTGATCTTGCTCTGCGGCCCACATGCTGAGTTGAGTTTGAGACCCCTGCCTTAGAGTGAGCTGAAATGTAAAGATGAGTGACACAGTGTGGAACCTGTCTAGCTTCTAGACATGTGCCAGGAAAAAAAAAAACAACTTAAATACACTACTAATGTAAACACAAGTTCATCTACAGCACAGTTAGTATATATTAGATTATGAACTTTGTTCTTAGATACAACTTTATATTTCTTAAAAACACTTGGCACATGTAGGTTAAGACTACTTGACTTGGTTGGATATAGGTTCTGCATTCACATTAGTTCCATGCTGACAGTGAATTAATTTGACTTGTTAAGGATCTAGATATTCTTCTGGAAGATTGTTATCTTTATAGAATTTGTTTATAAGGCAGTTATGCGGAACGAAAGAGTAACAGTTAGGAATTCAGGCTTTATCAGGACTCTCAGCATTGAGATCTTGTCTTAGATCTGTCACCAAATCTGGTTGAGAGCTTAAACTATTAAAATTCTTTTGTAGCCATTTTATCTTGTTAACTTCAATTCTCTTTGAAGTGGTAGAAGCTAGACTGGCCACAAACCACCCATTTTCTTAAGCCAATTACTATAATACAGCTTCTAAGCACAATGGTGAGAAGGATCACACAGCTAAACATTGAATTTACAAAACTTTTCAGCCGTGGTGTTACCTACACTACCCAGAGTGAACCATATAAAAATAACCTGGTAAAGGCTCAGATAAAACTATCTGTTGAATGAACTGACAAATGAATGAAGGGAAATCAATGGCAAAAATGTATAATGCTTGGTAAATCTTAAAAAATGCAGAAACAAGCAACTTTTTCTCCCTTTTCCTGAGGAAGTATAATCTTAATCTTTTAAAGATAGGAAAGAGCTTAGTGAAAAATCTGGAATTTCAAATGGCAATGGGAAGTTTTATATTTTTTTACTGTACTCAACATCTAGAAAGAGAAGAATCAGCTGTTTGGGTTCTAGAGGGACTTATTTTCCCTGGGACACATGTAGCATTGATACCTTTACCATGTGACATCTCAGTTTTGAATGCAAAATACTCGGTATCCACAGCAAATATCAGCATTGTTATAGCAAACTGGGTGTTTGAGCATATCACCACTGGAGACAGGGGGGACTGTGTGTATATTTGTGAGTGTGTGCTGAGAGGTGCAATTGATTTGTTGTGTGTGTTTTCTAATCCCTAGCCCAATAGGCTGCATTCCAAAACATGATAGAATCACAAAAACTAAGTTACATGTAGGATCTTTTAATATGAAACCACAAAAAAAAAAAGAAAAAAGAAAAAGAAGGATGTTCATGAGTAAAAACATACCTCTTTTCATAATAGTTAAAATTAAAAAAAATATGTACAACTCACCTGCAGCTCATTTTAGAAAACAAGTTAAAGTTTATTCACTTTGAGGCCAAGTCTGCTCAGTAATATTATGTGCTTAGCTTTTAAAATATGTAATTTTATGGTTTTATTTTCTCAGTGTCTACATTAAGTACTAAGAGTTGACTTTTACTACCACCAAAGATAAACTACAGCTTTATCATTGCACACAAAAGTCAGAGAACCCTTTTTCTCTAACACTCCCAAGTACACCTGAACTGATGACTGAGTGTGTCTCACAGATCTCACATGGGAAAGTGGTTCCTTAGGGAAAACAGTTTTTCATGCATAATTTTGAATATTAAGTCTAATCCAATTTTGAATATTATGTCTAATCTGCCTTAACAAATCCTCCAAAGTCCAATTCCTGCTGAAAGCTTTTCTTACTCTGATACAGATCTAGACTTGGTCCAAGTGTCCTATGAAAGCAGTGATTGTGTTAAATACTGAAAGAGTTCAGAGGAAGGTGTGCTACTCTAATTCTCATTCTCAGTACTTCTGCCCCCGGACATGTTATTACTTTGGGGCTCTGACTTGCCTGTTCTAATCTCAGTGTGAGTGTCTGGTTTCAAAGGGTCAGCTCACGTTGCTGTGGGTTCTGCTACTGGGCATCAGTAAGTCTCACAGGCCTGACTTTTTTTCCAGATCAACTACGGATCAAATTCTTTTGGAACACCCTCCTTTTTTTTTGAAGAAGGGGTGGCAGAGCATTTGTCTTATTTTAAATACAGTCTCATAAACATCTTTAGAGAAAGCAAAATTTGAATGGAAATTATAGGAGGTTAGTTTTTAAAACCTTGGCTTCAATTATTAGGGTCATATATACAAATCCTTACAAAGTTCCCGGGGAAATCTCCAGACTTGCTCAACTGCTTTGCTCCTTGGAGGTACTTACACATATCTGAATATCTTTAAATCTGTATTCCTATCTAACGACTATTTAATAGTCAGCAAATCTATATTAACTAAATTATGATTCACTTAAACAACCTTACAAGTTTTATTTATTGCATAGTAAAGTCAAGAGCAGGGGTCCCCAAACTACGGCCCGCGGGCCACATGCGACCCCCTGAGGCCATTTATCTGGCCCCGCCACACTTCCAGAAGGGGCACCTCTTTCATTGGTGGTCAGTGAGAGGAGCATAGTTCCCATTGAAATACTGGTCAGTTGGTTGATTTAAATTTACTTATTCTTTATTTTAAATATTATATTTGTTCCCGTTTTGTTTTTTTTACTTTAAAATAAGATCTGTGCAGTGTGCATAGGGATTTGTTCATAGTTTTTTTTATAGTCTGGCCCTCCAATGGTCTGAGGGACAGTGAACTGGCCCCCTGTGTAAAAAGTTTGGGGACTCCTGGTCAAGAGTATAGTGGCTAGAGTGATATAGATAATATAGTAAAGATATATCTGATAGTAAAGTACACAGCTTTACTATGCAATAAATACCATAGTATGGTAGACATTTATACTACAGTAAAGTTGACAGTAAAGGTAAAATAAACATACTTCTTCTTTCATCTAAACTTTGCATTCCACTGCAATACCATATATGTCTATATATATACACACACACATTTAAAACAAGCTTTAAATATGTATTTCTTAGCCAGAGAAAGATTTTCACAAATGTTTTGGATTGCCAAGGGTATTGAAGAAGGAATGGGATGGAAGGTCATGACATTGACAATAATATAAGTTACATTGTGCCTATGGAAAGAAGGTTCAGGAGAAATATCAAGGTATGGAAAAAGTTGAGAGATAATATATAAAAGAGACTTTTTTTTAAAAAAATATCACAGGACTGAAAGTTTTCTTTAGAAGGTAACTTAAAAATAAATAAGCACAATAGTAAGATCTAAGTTCTTTCACTCATTAATATTTATAGTTTGTAGGTCCACTTGTAACAGGCAGTTAGACAGACATGCACGGAGCAAGGACTATAGGCCCAACACAGAAGGCCACTAGGGAAGAAAGTCCCAGGTGCTTAGCAACAGGCAGAACAACTGGTAAAACAAGGATCTTGCGCCCAGGGTAACCTTTCCTACCCTAGCATATTGCTAGTCATGCTGTTGGGACCCTTCCCTGAACTTTCCTCTGAGGCATGTTGCTGGCCCTGTGGGTTAGACCTCCTTAGCAGGGGAGTGAAAAAGGGGCAGAACAGCCTTAAATGATTCCTGTACAAGCCCTTGTATGACCACTCCCTTAAGCATTAAGCCTTAGAGATAACATCAAGGCCACAGTGTGTTTCAGCTCCAGGCCCAGAAAAGCAGCAAAAACTGACAAAGGGAAGCCACAGCTGACCTCAGGACCAGCTTCACTGATTAATGATCACCTGCAACCAGAGGAGAACGGGGTCTTAACAAAACACACCTGGAAAGCTCATGAATATTCTATTGAGATCCTCCCTTGGGGACCTCATCTACTATCTCCACCCTTAAAAGCCCTTGTGATGAGGACCTGGCTTGCTCTCCCTTCCAAGAACATTTCCTCATTTTACCCCCCTCCACCCTCCTCTTCCCCTTGGTCATTTCCCTTGCCTCTCTGTTTCTTCAAAGCTCTAAGGGACTTAGGGAGCAGTGGGCAGTGACCGCTCCTCCTGGGCGGTCTTCTCCCGAAACTGTCTCCAAGGTCCCTTTTTCTCTGACTTTCTCCCTGCATGGCCAATAAATTCTTCCTTTACTTGCTGGACATGGTCTCTTGATTGAGATCTTTCTCTCAAGGAGGCAAAAATCAAGGTGTCTTCTTTTCTCCAGTAACAGATTTACTTATAATTACTTCCGTGTTTTATATTAGAATCTATAGCTGCTAAGTTTAACAGTATCAATATACTCA
The DNA here is from genome assembly GCF_036850765.1 of Saccopteryx bilineata. Taxonomy (NCBI): domain Eukaryota; kingdom Metazoa; phylum Chordata; class Mammalia; order Chiroptera; family Emballonuridae; genus Saccopteryx; species Saccopteryx bilineata. The sequence continues at coordinate 314,121,525 of NC_089490.1, forward strand.
CCTCAAAATTGGAGAACCTATGTCAAAGTTCAGAAAAACAATAATTTCTGAGCATAGTTATTGACTCTCTGTAACAGAGAACTGTTAGTGGTAGTATAATCATATTAACATTTCATCGTACATGCCCAGCTAACATAGTTTGAAAGTCTCTTTGGACAGTAAAGAACTTGTATATTCTTCTTTTTTTTTTTTCTAAAGCAAAAAGTGGGGAGGCAGAGAGATAGACTACCGCATGCTCCCGACCGGGATCCACCCGGCATACCCACCAGGGGGCAATGCTCTGTCCATCTGGGCCATTGCTCCATTGCAACCTAAGCCTTTATAGTGCCTGAGGTAGAAGCCACAGAGCCATCCTCAGTGCCTGGGCCAACTTTGCACCAATGGAGCCTTGGCTGCGGGAGGGTAAGAGAGAGATAGAGAGAAAGGACAGGGGGGAGGGTGGAGAAGCAGATGGGTGCTTCATCTGTGTGCCCTGGCCGGGAATCAAACTTGGGACATCCACATGCTGGGCTGACGCTCTACCACTGAGCAAACTGTCCAGGGCCTGTATATTATTCTTTACCATAAAGATGAGTGTTAGTCATGGATACTGTAATAGTTTTGACCCAGTCACAGATATACTTTTTGTGATGACCCTGATTGCATTTGTTTTAAAGTCTACATTAAAACCCAAGTCCTTATATTCCATCCTGATTATATACCATACTCTTCCTCTTTTTTTTAAAAGTATTTTGACCAAACAGCAAGCTCTAGAAACTTAAAACACCCTTGACTGACAGAAGATTGCTAGTCCTTTGTCCACATTCTCTGGTTAAACTTATAGAAAAGAGAAAACTGTGTTCACTTTCTTAAAGTCTCATAATAAACCAAAACAGCAGAGTTTGTGAGAAAACCATAATTAATGACAATAAAACACATAAGTCTCACTATATCCAAAACTATTAACCTAAAGACCCGGGTTAAAAAGATCCTATAGAAAAATAGTTAGTCCTTACTGAATAATAGGGCAGAAAGGGTTCAAAGGCACTCTCTGAGCAGGTTTTTATGCTTTCTGGATCTTGCTCTGACGAATGCAGTAATTTTGAATTTGCTCCTACAAACTAAATCATTTATTAGAAGGTGCTTATTAGTCCGTCTCTACATTAGTTTGCCTCTTTTGTAACAGAGGAATCATAGTCAAATGAGAATGAGAATTGAAGCTTAATGAGCTTCTTGCTTAGCTGGACTGGGGGTGTTGGAGTGAGGAGGTGGGGGATTAGGTGAATGGGGGTTAGTCCTCAGTGTTCTTCCAAGGTTCTCAAAGAAAGGACAAAATGACTGTGGTTTTGGCATGCAGGGTCCAGCTTGCTCAGGAAATTGTGGCATGCATAAAACAAAGAACATAAACAAACTCGCCATCCAGGAAGCCGACTCTAACAATTGCCTCATTAACAAGATCCAGGGAAGGACAGGAAAAGAGGAGGAAGTCAATAGCTGATTATTATACAGTTCTAGACAGACAAGCCCTTCAGCTTCCCCCTAAACAATCCTTGTAGTGTGGATTTGACAAAGTGGCACATTTAAGAGGGAAGTCTTGCCATCAATGCGAATCAGGCACACTCGTATCTGAGGGCCAGATTCAGTCCCTGGAACTTGACTTTATCAGTAGACATAAGACAGAGGACAAGACAGCAACATCCACAAAGAATTAATTAAGAGCAAAAGCGACAGCCAGTGAATGTAATCAATAGCCTGAATGCCAATCTACATATCAACTACCATTGCTTTCTCCCCTTCTATTTCTTTTAAATTATTTTCACTCAGGTGCTTTTATAACTATGCTTTCAACAGAGATTTATTTGCTAGTTGGCCTCATTGACTTTACATATCTTCACATTGTATTATACAAAATATTCCCTTAAAGACCAAACTTACTGATGCCAATTTAAGTTTCTGAATTGTTGAAATTTTTTTTGAGTAGAATTTTGTTGATAGTTTATTAGTTTAGCTTTGTCCTTGCACATTTCTCCAGTTTCATATGAGAGGGATGGTCACATAAACCTGACTTGCCAAAGTCCACACCCAGATTTGCTCTTTCTTTTTTAAATTGTCCCTTACAAACAAAACATAAAACCCATAATTATTATACTGTAGATTGCAAACACACAATACTGGTTAACACAACTATTCCAGCGGTAGCATTTGTTTCTTATATATTTTTTACCCCCTCCTCCACCCAACACACATCCCAAACACATTGCAATTCCCTTTTTGAAACCAATGAAAAAGAATTATATACTTTTTATATTGCTTTCATTCCTGCTGGGCAATAATATAGGTCTCATTACCTTCATTTTTCAAAGGCTTACCAGAAACATCATTTTTCAAGACCAGCTTCTTGGTTAAGTCCTTTAGAAAAGATTCTGATTTCTTCTTGAATCTGTATCTGTGCTTTGTACGAATCTCTCCTAAGCAGCGCTGAGACCAGAGTAATTTGTCAGTCATCACTTTCGACTTCGCCTTTGCTCTAGCCCCAGCAATTCAACAGCAGCCTTTATTGCTTAAGGAAAATAGAAAATGCTGCCTCCTGGACATAAACATGTGATTTCTCTATGTCCAGGACCCAAAGGGTGAAAAGGGCAGATTTTTACCAACATTTCCTTAAGAATGAAAGTCTCCTTTTTAGCACATGTAGATTAGTCACCTGTGTAATGCTTTGCTCATGAATCACATTTTAGGGGTCTTGTGCGAAAAATTCTGGATTGCCACTGGGTCTAGTTCTACAGATCTTACTTACACCACACTCCCTTTGCAATAGGTGGGAGTGTGACTTGAGTAAGCACCGTAAAATCAGAGTCCAGTGTTCTCTTTGATCATGACTGCATTTTTAAATAGATGGGATCACAAAGTGAGCGCCCACACAACTTTGGGATAATCTAAAATATAATGCTGCCAATAATAAATGAAACATTGAAATAAAAAAAAAAAGTGGTTTGCTAGGAAGAGGTGGATGTCTTCTTACTCAAAAACTAGTAGGCAGGCAGAATTTTTAAAAACAATAATAAAATGTAGAATTATTACTGACGCAATGAGAATATAGGTTTTAGTGGCCAAAAAGAGTGGATGAGCTCTAGAAACATAGGGTACCCATGTTTTAGGCCCACTGGAAGCAGCTAGTGTTCAACCAGTTAGGTTTTTATATGGCCTTAAAAAAATATACATCAACTATGATTAATCACTATAAATTATTTTAAAAAAATTACCTGATTGTTGACCAAAAATATGAAATGGAGAAAAAGAAAACAAACAAGCAAACAAACATACCATGTTCACAAACAAAACAAAATAACTCTCTCAGGGACATCAGGGAAGGTGGAATACTATAACAACACATGTTCTATTGTTATACTATCCCACCCACCTTAATGAGGAACCCTTGGGCGTTGCTACTCCATAGCCTTTTGAATCCAGGTTTCCTCCCACTTTCATCGTGTCACACGGCTTTCGCTGCTCAATGTACTCATTCATAGTGGACTCCAGGAGGAAGGCAAATTTGCCCTTGGATTTGCGGACACGTGCTACGCCTTCAGCTGTAGTCCTAGTGAACACGGACGGCTCGGCTGATCGCATGTAGGTCCACATCTTTTCATACACTGCTATTTTTGACCTCTGGAGAAAATGAAAATAAAATTAAATACAGGAAAGAAGGGAACAACACGTTAATATGGACAGAACCGAGATAAGGATAACCTTTTAGTCCCTTTCCACTGCTAGCTAACTCTAATTTGCCACAATGACATGATTATTTTACAATTAGAAAACAGCCTTTTACCACTATCTAAGGCAGGGATCGGGAACCTTTTTGGCTGAGAGAGCCATGAATGCCACATATTTTAAAATGTAATTCTGTGAGAGCCATACAATGACCCGTGTATGTTACGCATTATCCAATAAAAATTGGGTGTTGTCCCGGAGGACAGCTGTGATTGGCTCCAGCCACACCCGCAACCATGAACATGAGCAGTAGGAAATGAATGGATTGTAATACATGAGAATGTTTTATATTTTTAATGTTATTATTTTTTTTTATTAAAGATTTGTCTGCAAGCCAGATGCAGCCATCAAAAGAGCCACATCTGGCTCGCGAGCCATTGGTTCCTAACCCCTGATCTAAGGATATCACTGAAATGACATTTAAAAGTGATATCTGAAGAAGCTGTTACCTCTTGCACTAATTATTCCACATAGCTGCTTAAACAACACCATATTATTTTTAAATGCAGAATGCCATAAAGAGTTGAACATTTAAAATAATGTTTTGTATCACATTCATGGTACACTTGAAAAAGACCAGGTAAGATTTAATTTTAGCTTTGTAAAATACCTTTTGATACTATTCTTAAACTATAGCAAATAAGGAGATTTGTTGTTCTCCTTATCTTTTCTCATGCCTCAAAGTTTTACTGAAAATCATTCAGATACGAAGTATACAAAAAGTGCACTCCTTTTCAAATCTCTAGTTGAGGACAAGAGAAGAAATCACGATAGTTTACAAACCAAATATCCATAACACAAGAATCAAACTCTAGATCTACCGGAATATTTTTAGACTTTTCCTCACAAAATCTCCAAACAGAATATGGATTAAATTTTAAAGAGAAGTAATTCCAGTTTCTCCACTTTATGTGTTAGAGAGTTAGTCATTCTAATTCCCTGATGTCAGCCAAGAAACTTATTTATTTTTGTCCATTTGGGCTCCATCTACATTACTACCACTATATAATTTACCCAGTTCTGATTGCAGGTATCTGCATTCATTTAGATTTTTTTCATCCACATACACATTTTAAATGAAAAAATATATCTAAATGAACTCAAATGTCCCCAAAGGATATATTTAATAAGATAGAAAAGACTGACACCTTTTTTATTTTTTATTTTTAGGTGAGAGGAAAGCAGATAGTGAGGCAGACTCCTGTCAGGTGTGCCCTGATCTACCCGGCAACCCCATCTTGGGCCAACGCTTGAGTACCAAACTATTTTTAATGCCTGAGGCTGATGCACTCCAACAGAGTTATTGTCAGCACCCAGGGTCACGTTTGAACCAATTGGGACACGGGCTGCAGGAAGGGGAAAGAAGCAGATGGTCACTTCTCCTGTGTGCTCTGATTGGGAATTGAATTGGGGATATCCATATGCTGGACAGAGACTCTATCCACTGGACTACCTGCCAAGCTGATGTTTGATATTACAATGGCATGCACAGAAACTTTTTTCTGGTGCAATTGCATTTATTCAATAACAAGGTGCTAAAAGTTCTGCATCTGGATCCAAATAAAAAGTAATGGAGACTTCATTCAGACTTAAATCTACGCATGAGGCCAAATCTTGAATAGAATGTACATTTATGTACATTGACTTTTCTTTGTTTACCCTAATACAGAATTCAACAAGAAGTGAATCTTAAAAAGCCAAGTATCCTGAATGGCAAACTGAAGACTACATAGTTTGGGGCAAAAATGAATTTTTCAGGTAGACAAAGAAAGACTCTAAAAGACATATTTATAATTTCAGTTTTGTAAGTTGGAAATTTTATCAATAAATCCACATAATAAGGCACATACAGTAAGAGAGGTGCATACTTGAACACCAAAAGAACCCAGATATATTATATTAATTGTATATTCAAATGTGGTGATAAATATCAAGATGGGAAATAGACATCCTGTAGTGTCCTGTGAAATGTTTTATGTTATTAACACTTAAAACAATATCTCATGAGCCTGAGCAGGTGGTGGTGCAGTGGATAGAGCGTTGAACTGGGATGCGGAGGACCCAGGTTCGAGACCCCGAAGTCGCCAGCTTGAGCGCAGGCTCATCTAATTTGAGCAAATCTCACCAGCTTGAGCCCAAGGTCACTGGTTCGATCGAGCAAGGGGTCACTCAGTCTGCTGTAGCCCCCCGGTCAAGGCACATAAGAAAAAGCAATCAATGAACAACTAAGGAGCTGCAATGAAGAATTGATGTTTCTCATCACCCTCCCTTCCTGTCTGTCTGTTCCTCTCTCTGACTCTCTCTGTCTCTGTCACCAAAAAAACAAACGAACAAAACAACAAACAAACAAAAAAACAATATCTCATGATATAGAGACAGTGGTGTGTGTTTATGTTTAGGTAATGACAGGTTATCTCTGATCATTACATTAGGAAATTTCATGCCACCGCTATAATTTAGCTGCAAAAATTCTGTGTGCTTCCAGGCCAGAGGAGTGGCTGGACTCAGAGAGGATCCACCAGGGAGGCTGTGTTGCCAGGCCTCATTCATTCCAGCTTCCATAACTGAGTTATCTCCCAAAGAACTAATTCTCCCATTTTATAACGAGTTTTATTCTCTGAAACTTATAAACTCTCTGGGTCATTTGACAGAGGTTGTCCTTAAATATCTATTTGGATCATTTCAATTTAGAGAAGTGTTGCTAAACTTCCTTTAGGCATATAATGGCTTTAGAAAATATAGTGATAGCTTGAGAGTTTTACCACAAAAGATACAGAGTTCCACAGATATTATATATTTCACACTGTATAATATGTTGAAATCAGTAGAAATAAAATTAAGCTGGGTACTACTTTAATCAAAATATGTTTTAAAATATTTTTTGAAATCATGCTAGTTACTTCAAAATTTTTCAGTTACTATTCAGTATCTCATTAAAGAAACGGGAGAGCTAAACAAAACTAACATAGTAAAATGGAAAAAAAATATTTTTAGAGCTTGGTAATTATGAAGACAATTTAACTCTAAAATGCAACATAATATTAAAGCAAATAATTTCTTTTTAAGGAATCAAGTATGATTAGGGCATTAATATTTTTTAGAAGTCCATTTCTATAATAATAATGTGAAGAATATTATTGCTGCATTTGTTTAAATATATTGAGTTACATATACCTTAAGTTCAAAAGAGGTTGAATTAATTACTATAGTTACACTAAACTTAGCAACCTTAAGTATTATAGGATTGGTAAAATACAGATGTCCAGTGGAAAATAAAGGAAAAGTGAAAGCAATTTTTTTGGAAAATATATACACATGATTTGTCACTGTGTTAATATTTAGAAATTCTGATCTTTTTCTTCTTCTTCTTCTTCTTTTTTTTTTTTAGGTGAGAAGAGGGGAGATAGTGAGACAGACTCACACATGTGCCCTGACTGAGATCCACCCTGGAAACCCTATCTGGGCTGATGCTGTAGTACTGACCTACTTTTAGTGCCTGAGGCTGATGCGCTCCAAAGGAGCTATTCTCAGTGCTTGAGGCCACACTTGGACTGAATCAGTCCAGCCACTGGCTACAGGAGGAGAAGGGGGAGAGAAAGTGGAGAGGGAGGGGGGAAAGTGGAGAGCAGAGGGTCGCCTCTGTGTTCCCTGACTGGGAATCAAACCCAGGATGTCCATATGTCAGGCTGGTGCTCTATCCACTGAGTGACTGGCCAGGGTCTGGAAATTCTGATTTAAAGGGGAATGGTTTAGATAAGATCACATTCACATGGTGAAGGGGTTGGGTGGGGAGATTCAATAAGCGAAGAGCTGGAAATAATATCCTTTTGCCTTATCCGTGACTACAAGAGCATGTTTGTTAAGGTGTTAGGGCTAGCAAATCTTTATAAATTTGATGAGACAGGCTAAAATGAGGACATTTCTGCAGACCCAGCAAGCTTATAAATTTAGTGATAATGAAACTGTTAAGTTCCTAAAACCTTCAACTGTGTTATTTACTTAAGGATCAGGTTTGGGGAGTGAATATACTCAAGGTAATAAGCAGCGTTAACATAAGAGTCATTTTTTTGAAATTAGAAAATTAATCTCAGATTTATTTGTTTCATCATTATTGTTAAACATAATGCATGGGCAGCTATCTGATCTAAGGCACTAGTTTATTACTTAAAACAAGTTGGACAAATGTGCTATCTTTTTAATTTCTCAAAATTACTAAAAAACAGGTACAGGTGTGACTCATTAGAGTAAATGTATACGTTGTTATCAGGTAAATTCATTCCTGTTTCTAGTAGCTTATGCAGGAAGACTAAGAGCTCATCAATGCACTATTTGATAATATTGTAAGCCCAAAGATAGTAATCCACCTCATTTGCAAAGTCATGATTTCACTGATGACTGAAATAGGCATAGGATAAAATCCACACTGAAATGAAAATCAGTGTTCAAATAAGTTGTATCATACTGTAAAAATAACTACACAGCAAGACTGCCATTCAGCGACAAATACTGACTCTCTTTAAATTCCTCTTTATATTTATGCTTAACAAAGATGCACTGAACATGACCATATCGAGTTTCATAATGGGACAAAACCAAGACAACAATTGAATTCAGATGTAATTCTCCCTCATGGCCTAATTCTGCAGTTTGTTATAACTACATTTTTTTGAAGCACAGAGTACAGGTCACCGCCTGAGGCAGTTTAGTGGAGCTGATAGATGTACCATTACTGCGTTCCTATGAGAAAACATTTTTGACAAGTACAAAAATACCCTTCACATTCTGTTTCCTCAACCTGTTAGACAAATGGTTTATTTAAACCAGGTCATCATCTATGGGAAAGGAGTGAGAATGCTGGGAAGAAAATGAATGCGATTTTATGCATTCCTGAAAGTGAGCTGCAAGGGAAAATGATTTTCTTGTCCCATTAGCTTTCACACTGTTCTGCAACAATAAGTACCTATACTTACAAAACTCTTTCAATTTAAAAACTGAGGTTGGGTGGGAAAGAAAGGTCACAGGGCCTGGTGAGCACAAAACTTGTCTGAAAGGCTGTGTAAATCTAGGAAGCAACTCTCCTTGTTCCTGTATTTCTTATCAATACATTTCTGTTTTCTACCTCACTAGATTTTTCAGCTTGAACAGTTTTTTAAAGTTCTATAAATGTTAGAAATAAACATTCTCAGTGTGCTTAATGCCAAAGAGCTTTACAGTGAGTTATGTTTGAAATGCTTTTACGGTATCAACGTAATATTTCTTTCTCCCTTGTCACTCAAGGAAGAATGATGAATCTGCAAATATTTGCTTTATTTACATGAATATCAGCCATCTTTTTTTTTTTTCTTTCTTTTCAGTAACAGGCAAGTTATAGCACAAACCTGTATTCTGTTTTGATGAATATAGAAAATGGTCTCAGGGTAAAGTTACTAAATTTTACCTTCCACTTTGGGTGGAAGCAGTTATAAACTTACAGGTTTCCATGAGGGTACTGAAATTGCGCTAAAATGTGTTAGAACAATATGTTTTCATTATCAAGCTTTATAGATTGGGATGCACTCAGTAAATAAAAAATTTTGCTTAATTATGTGTATTCATAGAATAATGTAAATTTTTAAAATAATGTTTACATTTTTTTTAAAAAAAGTATAGTTGCTTTGTAATTAGCATAAATGTTTTATTATCTCTACTAGCTATGTCTCACATTGTTGACAAAGATGTTGATTGTCTGGTGTCTTTTTTTTCCTTGCTTCATCCTTTCCCTCTCCTCAGCGAGCCCACCCACCTCCTTCTGGTGTCTTTTTTCTAACCAGGCCTAGCGATGAGTTTGACTGAGTTTGTGAGTAATTTCTTTTGATTTGGTATTACATAAACACCTGTAATATATATGGATACTATAACCAAATCATTTTTAAAAGAGAAATATCTTAGTAAAATTCAAGTCCATGAAACTTAAGCCTTGCTTAAGAAGTAGAACATTTTGTTGTATTTAATTCCCAAGCTGAGTGAGAAAATGATGAAACTATGCATTTTAAATTAAAGTGTAACCTTTCACACACTGTATATAAGTATTTAAAAGCTTATCATTTTTCCACAAAAGCTTAGGAAATAGGTGAAATATATCTTGTTTTCTTTAAGTAACACAAAATGTCTTCATTATCATTTAGTTATGTATTTGTAAAAATGTAACCCTAGCTCCTTTCTAATTTTTTAGTTCTGAAGTCACAAAATAAACCCTGATCTCAAATCATACATTACTAAGTGTGTATTTCTAGATTTAAGTAGAACCAGAGTAAAAGAAAGTCATGGAAAAAAAACAACAACATTTATCCTCATAATGAAAGAAGCAACTTTAAAAACCAAAGTATAAACAAAATATCTGCCATCTCAACGGCAAGCCTAAGGGACCATATCTGTATGTAAAAAGCAATTATTTCAGTTTAAAGAATTTTGTCTGCAAAAGAAGAGAAATAAGAAGAAACATAATTCCATACAATGCCTTCCAGAAGTGTCCAGAACTTAATAGTTTTTACTACAATTATCTTGTGAGAAAGAAAATACATTGCTTTAAAATACATTGTTATAGAGGAGATTATAGAATAATGTACTACATGTTGGAAGTATAACTTGCTATTAAAGTTTTGGGTTAAAATACAGGAAGTTAAATGTGTTCTTTTAAAAAAAGCCTTGCTTTACTCGTAGCCGCAAAGCATACACACAAATACCAACAAGCCAGATGCAGTATCACAGGGTTCTCAGCATTGAAATCTGCACAGATTATATTATAAAGTTGTTTTCATTACCTTTTCATTATTACTCTTCCCTAGGGAGGGTCCCTCTTGCAGTGTGAACAAATCAAATAGTTTTTGAAAATTAAAGTGATTATAAAATCCACGTAAAAGCATTCGTATTGAGCATAGCAGTTACCACTGTGTTTGAAAAACTGACAATGGCTAGAACCTATAATTGTTGGCAAAGTTGCCTGAATTTTAAAATGATGAACGTTTCATTGTTAATTCTCCTTTTAACTTACTCTGAAGAATTCTTTCGTTGACCCTGAATCCAGTGTTCCATAGGCAATTTCTGTTTGTTTGGCCAGGTCTTCCGCACTTTCTATGGGGGAGACCATTCGCTCAACCGTCAGGAAAGCAGCGAGGTTAGCAGTGTAAGATGATATAATGATGAGTGTAAAGAACCACCAAACACCTCCAACAATCCGACCTGAGAGGGATCTAAACATGGATAAGATAATGCACATTTTCCTTTCTCTACCCGATATAGAGAAAGACAAGAAATGTCATCAATTCACCGTGTGTGCAATAAAATAACAATTGTAGTATTATTTTATTTTCTAATAATCTATTTAAGAATGATTTCAGAATTTCTGAATAATCCGATCTTTTGATGTTATAGCAAATGAAAAATATGAAGGCTTTTTTCTTTTTATTGTTTAATTGGCAGAAATGTGGAACTTAATGTAATGGGAAATTAAGAGAAAAATTTACTTAAAATTATTGATGCCTTCCCCCTCTTAAGATTTTAGTATCTCTGATATTAGAATGCAGCCTATAGTTGAGGTAAAACACAGTATCATGGCTTACTGGGCAGCATTTTTCTCTTGATGGTACAGAAAATAGCAATACACCTTACCATACAAATTGGTAGCTGCTTTTCTGAAGGAATATGTTTTTACCTTAAGTCAGAGCCCTGCCAGGATGGATGGGACATATGCCAAGGTGGGGGTGGACTAGATGAGGATTGGTCTCAAAGTCATTATAGCTGAGGATCCATTTCTTACTTGTGTGAAGGATGAGTTATGTCCTAAAGCATCTTTACATACTGCTATAAAAATGTTCTGTCACTGTCAATATGAGACCAAAGTATGTGCCTTGTCAGTGTGTAGCAACAACATTAAAAACTGATGCTCAATCTCAAAAAAACCCCAAAATTTTCTTTTCCCACTTTCTCTGGCGTTCAGGGCTGTGTGGGTGAGAGTGAGTGCAGAGGAAAAGTGAGAATAGAATGAAGAAAAAGTTCTAGGCATACACATAATTGATCTCACTCACTGAAACCATCAAACTATTTTATATTTTAAAAGATTGTTGGATGTGAAGACAAATTTTATGTTTTCCATCATATTTCTGGCTTTAACATGCTCTCTTCTTAAGTACAATATTATCATATAAGTGGCAACTGTTGGTTTTAATTTAGTGTTTGCTTAATCCTGGTTTTAAAAACCATTACTCAATTTGCTTTGGTTTCTTTTTATTTCATTAGTTGAGAGTTATTGATTTATGTTTGTATGTTAGAATTAAAGCACATTTACAGTTTTCCTGGGTCTTAGGGAGCACAAACTGTACTGTGGCTAAATTGTCTCTTTTCCAGAATGCATACATTTCTTTTAAAAAATCCATATACTTGGATTAATATAAATTACTATTTAAATTTAATTCTCAGTTTTTCTTGCCTTCAGCTACTTTTTCTATGGGTATTTTTTCTGCAACCAGAGATTGGCTGCATTTTTGGCAAACAAAAATGAAAAATGTCTCAGTGACATCCAAAGAAAATGAGCTATGACTCCACAGAGAGTGAAAAACATCTCTATAAAACTAAAGTAGTACTTTCATTGCTGGCTCTTTGCCCACTGCTTAGCATATTATATATTCTTATACAGAACAATGTATATCTGGTGCCTACTATGTGGTCTCAGGTTTTAGGTAATGTCATTGCAGAAATCTTTCTTAAGTCACATGGAATGTAAATCAAGTCCAAAATTAATTTTTAAAAATTAAGAACAGTGACAAAACAACATTTGATTTTGAAAAGGAGACAATGAAAATGAATCCCACTTTTACAATTTAGATGTTAGTTTTCATCTGTCATATGATTGAAGGAAATAGTAATACTAAGTGACTTTTGAGAGTTCTGATGAGTTGCATATGTTAATTTTCCATTGGGATGTATCCATATTTTATTCTAACTTGGAAACTTTAATTATTCATATACTTAGATCAGTTTGGGAATTGCAAGGTGTTTCTGTTTCAAGTGCTCTGCCCCCAGGAAAAAGCATGTACAGACATGTTCTGCACAACACTTACATTTACTGAGGAATGGGTGAAGGATTTTTGAAACTAACCTGGGGGAAATGTCACATCCTTGCTGCATAAAAGCACCCAGGGAAAACCAGAGGCTGTTAAAGATGCCAAATTCATTGGGAGGCTGGTCGCTGGGTCCTTCTTTTCCATCCTCTGGCTCTTCCGTGTGCCACTCATATGGACTAAACCTACTAACTAGGAACAAGACCACGCTGACACCAATGTAGGCAAAGACTATGCACATCCAAATCTCATAGGCCAGAGGATCCAAGAAGGAAAACACTCCTGGTTTAGATTTCTGAGGCTTTTTGATCATGATAGATATGCCCAAACTCATGAAGGGCTTAGAGAAGTCAATGACCTCCTCTCGGACCAAAGTGATTGTCAGAGGGGCAATAGCAATCTCTGCTTTCTATAAGAGAAAAGACACATGAAAAACACAGGTTAATGGATTTCATGAAGCAAGTAGCACTGGATTAATCCACTCACAGATAACCAGTTACTCATTAATTCTACATTTTTTTTTTCAAATACCAACACTGAGTAAGGCCAGTGGTAAATACAAAGAGAAACAGTTGACTTGTTTTTGTAAGATAATATTATATCACTTAAATTTCACAAGATATTTTGTTGATGCTAGTAATTAGATAAGAGGAAGAGAAACAGGGACTCGGTAGACATAAGCAAAAATAACTTCAACTTAAATAAATGTATTAGCCTTTAAGGATCTAGGACAGCATAGGGGAAGAGACTTAATAGCCTTTCCATATGGCTAAATTGCTGAATTTCTTGGCCAGGAATGCTATGGTACAGTCATTTGAAATGTTGCCACTTATTCAGTGGCATCCCTTAATATTATGCATTGCAAATTTCAAACAGTCCTTTTTATTTTTTATTCTTTTTCAGTTATGAGGAAACCTATCAGTCACAAAGTCTGTGTTTGTAAGACAGTAGAAACCCGTGGTTTGACAACATTTTCCAATTAAGCACACACACAAAAATCTGGAAATTGGCATTTGCTTCTTAGTCACATACTTATTTTTCACTTTCAGTTTCTAAAAAAGATGTTGGAAAACAGTGGATTTAATTCTCAGATATTATGATCAAAGGACACCAGCTTCCATTTTTGTTCTGCAATTTGAGCTATTTTTCTGGGCCCGTTTCCATATCTCTAAAATGAGGACACTTTCTTCTTTTACCTCATTGCATTATTGTGATTGTTTATTTTAAAAAAACCTTAATAAAATAACCATAAGCGTTCATTGAAAGAGTATGTGTCTGATGCTAATCTAAATATTTTAAATGGCTCTCCATTTAACCCTATAACAAACATATTTATGATTGTTTTATAGATACTGAAACTGAGACTCAGGTGAGCCTTACACATCACGGCTGCTCTGCGATTTGACCTTGTGCTTCTTCCATTAAATCATACCATCTCTAAAATCAAATGAAATAGGGAGTGGTAGAAAAACTGTGAACTGTTACATAGCCTACAAATGAAAAAAAAAAGGTTTTTTGATTATTTATTTTAAAAGGAAAGTATTTGGCATTAAAATGGAATCTGAAACATACCCAGACATACGTGTTCTTACATAGAGGCTGCCACTACAGTATGTCCTTGGGCTGCTGGTTTGATGCCATGGCCAGCAGCTTGCTAGAAGGGCACATGAAGGGTTAGTCTGGGCAGTATGCTTTAGCCATCATGCTATCCACCAAGTTACTGAGAATTAACAGTTTATACCTTCAAGTGGGAATAAACTTAGTTCACATCATAAAAGTCCATATATGTAAAAGCCAGAATCATTGCTGGGAAGTTAATGATTTCCCAATAGTTATTTTACACAAGTGACATATGGACTAACTATAGAAATGTTAGTATAGAAAAACAGAAGCAAAAAATTAAACAAGGATATCTTCTTTACCTACTGCAGAACATTATATTTTCTAATTTCCTCTCTCTTCTCAAAAGAATAGAAACTTATTTTTATTTCAAGACATATATTAAAAATAAGTCTTAATGATAGCAAATATTTTATTATGTTAAAGTATAATTTACCCAATTTCTTATTTTGGAGGATATTTGTATTGCTTTCAGTTTTATACAATTTATAACACTAATGATGTGAACATCTTTGAAGTAAAATCTTTGTGTATATTTTAATTATTTAAGATAAATTTCTAGAAATGAGATTGCCTGTCTAAAAGGTAATAATCTTTTTAATGCTTATATTTGCCCAACTTTTCTCTGTAGAGCTCATGTAAAATTTCTACTTTCACCAGCACCATGTAGATGCACCTACAGTTTTAAATTTTGACCACCCTGTGTATCTTTATTCTCATTTATCTTCACCAACTTTCTATATGACAAATTAGATCACACTGTATTAATTTGAATTTGTTTTTATTAAACAAATAGCCACTTTTACTTCTTTTATGTATTACCTGTCATAACCTTCCCCTATTTTCCATATGGAGTATTCTTTTCTTTTATAGACTAGTTTGTCAGTGCATTTAAATCTATTCAAAATATTCTCTTGTTTTCCATGTATGTTGCAAATATTTTTCTTATTCATTAATTGTTTTGTTTCTATAATTTAGTTCAGCAATTTTCAACCATTTTCATCACATGGTACAGATAAACTAATTACTAAAATATATTATCTGGCCAGTCTGTCAAAAAATAGGTATAATTTTGATTCATTAACATTGGATGGTTATTGTTGTCTTGGCTGTTGTCATTTTTTATTTGACAATCTCAGGGAAAAGAGGTCAGTGCCCCTGAGAAAATAGCCAGGTATTTATTGCATGTTGTAAAAATTCTTGTGGCACACTGGTTGGAAATCACTGACATAATTCATGGTATTTTATTGCAATATATACATTTTAAACTTTGTTGGAGCCATATAAAATTATCTTTTTGTGTTCTGAGGTTTTGGATTCATACTTAGAAAAAACTACATTCTTTAAATCGATCTCAATCATATATATTTAATTTTTAATTTTTAAATTGCATATATTTTAATCTAGCACCGATAATTTCTCTATAACTTATTTGGCATATTATATGATGATATGCTATGAAGTTGTTAATTTACAAGTAGTTGTTCAGCAGGAGTAAATGAATAATGCATTCTTTCATTGACTTGAAATGCCACCTTTCACATATACACTGCTCTGTGCAGCATCTTTTGAAAATTTTTATTTATAGAAGTTACCACTAATGAGGATAAAAATCTTAAAAATAAACAAACATTAAGAGGAATAAAAGACTCTTCAACATTAAAAATAATAAACTAGATGTAAAGGACGACAAACATTGGAGTAAAGTTCAACGAGGACACTTTCAAAGTCAGAAATTTGTGTTTTGAAAGAGTCCCATGATCGAAGAAGACACATCTGGGCTTTCTCTCCTAACACGGATGTATTGTGTGTGCCTTGTCCTACTACTTCTCCACGATTCCCAGAATTAAGCGTAAACTATTTCCTGTAAGAACTTGATAATACTGTATTTGAATTCATGAGGCTATCTGGAGTGAGATTCACGAGTCAGCAGTGTAACATACCACTGGTAATTCTGATGCTGGGCTATGGAACACACTTTGAGAAATATCTCCTGGGATTAAAACACACACAAGTATGGCAGGGACCAGAGAAGGTCCTGAAGCAGCACGCCACAGATCACAGAAAAGACTTGAGCAGGTGTGAGAGGCAGAGAGGACCTGACAGTATAAAGGAGGTCTGAGCTTCTGAGTCCCCACCTGGTGGTGTGCTGAAGGCACCGATGAGCGTTTCACAGATAATCAATTACTAACAATTACAGCAACAAAATTTGCAAAGAATAAGGTAAGATAATAATAATGGATTCAAAGTTCATCGTTTTGTTGTCTAACAGGCTTTGTTGGGCAAAAGAGGATGGATGGAGTTTTAGTTAGGACTCTGGAAACTGGGCATTTGTCTATGTGTTAGCAGGAAGAAAGAAAGAAAGAAAGAAAGAAAGAAAGAAAGAAAGAAAGAAAGAAAGAAAGAGAAAAAGAAAGAAAGAAAGAGAAAGAGAGAAAGAGAGAGAGAAAGAGAGAAAGAGAGAAAGAAAGAGGAAGGAAGGAAGGAAAGAAGGAAGGAAGGAAGGAAGGAAGGAAGGAAGGAAGGAAGGAAGGAAGGAAGGAAGGAAGGAAGGAAGGAAGGAAGGAAAGAAGGAAGGAAGGATGAGAGAGAGAGGAAGGAAGGAGGGAAAGAAGGTAGAAAGGGAAAGAAAAAGATGAGAACAGACCTTACAGACACCAGAATAAAAAATACTAAATCTTCAGAAAGTGTAAGAGACATCGAAGACAATTTCCTTTGGGAAAAGAGTGGACAGCTAAATGGCAGAGACAGGGATGTTTAAATTCTCTCATATTGCTGATGAATGAACAAATATAACAAATATTAATAACCACTATGTTATATTCTTTCTCTCTTGGAACTGCCTGACTTCAAACTTTTGATTATTGTAACATGTGTACTACTGACAACTTTTTCCTTTTTAATTGTGATTTCTGATTTCCTTTTTAATTGTGCTACTCACTTCATATCAAATGTTTTCATTATTTAAACCATGTTCCCCTAACAAAATATGGTCAGAAGCCTTGCAAAGTGGTGAGCCTTCTCAACTGATAGGAACCCCAGAGGAGATATATGTAGCAAATGCCTTAGAAAGTAACCCAGGTTAGTTTTCTCATTCTTAACTAATTGCTATTCTAATTTTTTCTGAGATGAAATAATAATGTGTTCTAAAGGAAATTAATTCATTAATTCTAACAACTTGGATAATGTTCACATTTAAAATTGACTTATTGTATTGAAAGTTAAAAATATTGATAAGGAACACAAGCTTTAGAAACCTTTTTCTTTTGGAACTTGAAACTCAATATGAAATTGATCATGAGCCCTGTGGTAAAATACTTTTTGACTTTTTTACAACCTCATTAGCCCCCTCATTTAAGGCATCTAATTAGTTAGCAATTTTTTTCAAATATATATAAAACTAACTGATTATTCTTTAATGCCAATTTCATCTTGCTGCTGAAATTATAGCTATTATACTAAGTGGCGTGGAGAATGTTCACTGCTTTATGGTCTGAAAAGCAGGACACAGAATCATGAAACTAGAGAATTGCAGTTCTGGCTTGGAAAGTAAGCTCCTGTGTAAGACTTCCTTTACATTCTAAATTGTTCTACTTTTATTTTTTTCTGGGGGAGGATGACTGTCATATAATTCTTTATTTCCAAAGGGCCTTGTGAGGATTAATCAGATAGACTGCTTTGAAGGTGACATTTGTGAAATATGAATTGGCTTATAGGAAATTTCAGAATAAATTTCCAGTGTATGTGACTTTTATTCATGATTACTCAATGAATAAAACTGACTATTCTTGGTTGGGCTTCTGGACTTTGGAAATATCATACCATCACCAGCATATGATAAATGCTGGTTTGATTTAGGTACTTTGCTGTGCTAGCTGAAGGGACCGATCTTATTCTGATCAGGCAGGATGTCTACATTGAATTTACCCTTGGTTATGAGTGTGTACTCTCAGTATCTAGTGAACATAAAAGAAAAGGTATGACATGCTTCCTTGTGAAGCAAGCTGAGGAATAAATTCTAGTTTTTGTGTTTTGTTAGGTATGGAAAATGATGGGGTTGCATACAGCTTAAATTTACTGTGTTCAATAGAATTGCAAGAATCTCACATTATTGGTGAATATTTTATAGATGCTAAAGTAGATGGCTTCACCAATTACTTAAAAGATACTTGCCAGTAATTACAACCAACAGGGATATAAATAACTAGCTAAAGTGAGGTATATACCTTTATGTTCTCGAAGAAAACCTGTTCCTACAATTATCAAATGGCAGATTACTAATGGATTTGTTTTGTAGTTCTCAAAACAACATGTTTTTGGGATCGAAGAATCAAAATGGAAAGAATAATCATCACCGATACTGAAGTTAGTGGTTTTTTTTTAAATAGGTCATTACATTCTGAATTTTTATATCTCTTTCCTAATTTTGAAGTTATCAAGTGTTAGTCTCTCTCACTGTTTGGGAATTGCATTATTAATAGAGAAACAGTTGAACATCTTATATATCTCTTTGAATGTAACTACAAATTAAAAAACAGTAATAGATGATTAAAAATTGATATGTGCCCAAGTTAAAGAAAAGTTTCAGGTTCATGTAAGTAAATTCTTCAATAAATAGATTTGCTTACCCCATAAACAAGTTCTCCTACCATCCCATTCCAGATTTTTGTGTCTGCATCCCTTGCTCCATATTTTCCATCAGGGACAATGGCAATTTTATACTTGATACCAATATGTTTTGCAATTTCAGATGCCAAATCTACACAGTATCCTTCATACTTGTCATTTCCTTCAAACATTTCATGATTTTTCTTGTACATAACATATGGGGATTCCTATAATGAGAGAAGTAGAACTGTAAAGGAGAAATTATAGAACATTCAAAAATCTTTATGTAACAACAGAAATATTGTTTCGTATTGTATACTTGCTGATTTTGTGTGGCTAGAAATTTGTAATAAAATAGATGAGTATATCAATAAATATACTTAAATGTACATTAAATTGATTTATACTAGATTCTAAATGTGAAGTTATAAATTGATTTTCTATTGAGTAATTATTACATACTTAGCACTGTAATTGTGATAAGAAAAATATCTGTTACTAATCATTTAGAGAAGCATAGTTATAACCTTTGGCAATGAAGTTATTAGTTTCAAATTATCACGTGAAGTTGAAGACTACTTAGTAGTCTTCAGCTTCATGTAATAAAAGACTAATTTAAGGTCACCTGTCTCCATATTATGCATCTTGTTTAGCTACAGTCCACTGTGACTTCCTTTAGGAAAAGAGCTAATTTTACTTTGCTCTGTAGCATTTAGTAATATGTCTTCCTCAGAGCAGGCAGTAGTAAGTTCTGAATTAGCAAGAAGAAATGAATAAATAGTCTTAAAAATTACTTATTTGCATTAAATTGGCTTTTCTGAAATTATCCAATATTTTGGATTTAATTAAAATTTTGTTCCGTGAATTTTTATTCTGTTACACAATATGTCTTTGGTGGAAGCTGCTAATTCCCCTCAAATCATGACTATCACACACTTCAAGTGACTATCCCGTTTAGTTTTTGAAGCAAGACAAAATAGGATCAAGAATTATTGTCAAAATCCATATAAAAATTAAAAAGTTTGCTGGTGGCTAATGATAACTGGTCAGCTTTCACTTAAAGTACACACACACACTCCTAATCCAACCCATTTAGCAACATGTTAGCAAATATGCACTTGATTTTATAAATGGAATCTAAAGCCACCAACTAAAAGATAGCCTTGGTGAGCATGCAAGTCATAGAAAGCTCCTGATCACACCTCAGAAATTTTAGTTATTTGCAGACAAGAAATGACCACTTTTGGCCACAACATCATTGAGATCATGTATTTATATCTTATAAAATTGTATGGTAACATTCATTTAGTAATTTTAATAACCAATCTTTCTTTTATCCCAGAAAGTTTGCAACTGTGAAAGTTTAATTTGCTCTTGGAACTCTGAATTAGAAAGAAATTTACTTTGCATAACATCTACACTAATTGTTTTTAAAAATAGTTTGTAAATATAAATACTACTTTTAAAAACTTAATTAAGCATGTGAATTATAAGATACATGATAAAGATATTCTAAAGAACTCTATAGTGAGCAGTTGTCCAGGATGGGTCCTTGTATTATGGTCTTAAATTCTGCCTTAGTTTGACATGACTAAGTGACCCAGAGGTCTCTTATTTGTCCTTTGAATTTGATGAATATTTTAACACTGGAATTTTTGTCCATCTATAAAATTAAGACAACTAATTTTCTCTTTTATAGACAGATAAAAATTATTACTGTACAGAAAAAAACTCTTTAAATATGTTTTAAAGAAAGTTTATCCACCTATAAAATTTAGGTAACTAATTGTCTCTTCTTTAGATAGATAAAAATTATTAGTTTACAAAAATATTCTCTAAATATTGTTTGGTAAATTATAAATGTGGTTTTGAAAATTGGTGAGTTGTTGCAAAGCACTGTTAATTTCTGAGATGTGTTATAAAATATTAGTAGGTAAAATGAACTCTTTTCATTTTTTTCTGGCAATAGCTAATTAAAATATGGAATAATATGTAGAAAAATGCAACAATCACACACTTGTAAAATGCTTAACATTCTAATTGAAATGGCTATATAGGTATCATCTCTAACTATTATTATAACAAACCTAACAGTTTTTCAAATAGAATATAATTAAGGCTCACATGTGATACTAAGGCTGCATATCTACTCTAAAGTGTCTGGAATAGTTGAATAATTACAAATTTTAACATATATAAACATATATGTTACATATACATATAACATATATATAGATATATAACATCATTTTAGCTTGTGTGAAGAAGTTTCTCTAGCTAGTATTTTCATCTAAATTGCTAAATTCCTTCTATATTAGTTTGTGAAGTGTTAGTTTATTAAAAGCTGTACTTTTATTATTTGCTCAAAATTTATTAAACACTCAACTGTGTTCCAGGCAGTGTGCTGGGAACTAAGGGTACAAAAATAAGTAAAACATGCCCCTTATCTTCTTGTGATTAAGTAAGGTTAAATTCTTTTAAATAAGGGTAAATGAATAAGAGTGGTGGGAGACAATAATAAAATAAAGTAGCAAAAAATAATAATAGTTCTTATTTAGTGCTTACTCTGTATCAGGCACTATGATAAATTCTTTAATTTTGCCCTTTAATTTATTTTTCTCACTGACTTTGAGGTAGGCATTTCCCCTTTTGCAGATGGATTATTTAAGGCTCAAGGAGTTTAAGAAAATTGTTCAATTTCAAAGAACTAGCAGAAGTGGAAGTTGACCTTATATTTTGAAATATCTGAAAATATTTGAAACTATTATTGCATCTGTCAAAATGTGTGCAAGTATTTGAGATTTCACATGCTTTAATAAGAAAAAGGGATAAGATTAAAAAAGTGAATTACTGTTTTTTTAGAGAATGAAATTCTTTATATAAAATCTTCATTAAACAATATACATAAAACCTGTATCTCCTCATAGTGTCTATCTAGTATTTATAAGGCACTCAGTAAATATAAAGATTTCCTGGTTTATCAGGGCTTCTTAAATAGTAACATCATGGCAAAGTAATAATATTAGAACTTTGATTCAGGTCTTCAAAAAGAAAGTAAATATTAAGTCCTAGGTCATCTCTTCGGAAATAAGCATATGTATATGTAAGTTAAAAAATATTTAGTGTCTTCTTTCATTTTATTATTTTCAATTTTATTTTGACAGCAGGGGCCCATCATGTCTTTGTTTTTCTGCCAAATAAACCAACAAAGGGTAGAAAAGCCTTTAGTTCACTGAAGATGTTGGTTATGAGTTCAGCTAGGATTTTTTTGCACAACCAGGGGCATGCACAATGACTGAGATTTATTGAATGGTGCACACAGCACAAGAGAAGAGAAACTTACACAGGGAGGTGGAAGAACAAAGGGAGGGAAGGCTCGGCTTTCCTTAAACAAAAGCTGTCATGGTTGCTCAGCTCTACCCAATTTATTTGAGTAGGTCTCATTTTTCTTTTCCAAATGAGGAGCAAACCCTTAATACTCACCCAACCTCCTTTTGCCCGAAACCCAAACTGGCAATTTGTCCACAACTAGCCCTTCAAACACTGCGTACTTGAGGAGGTTTAATACATAGTTTTGGTGCTACTATGGGTGCAGAAAATACCAAATCTTTTCAATTTAATAGTAAAAAAAACCTTCTAGGCAATCATTAAGGGGATTTATGGGGCATCTTTGATAAGCATCCTTATGGAGTCTCAGGTGTTCAATGTGAATAAAAATGGAATGATGAGAGAAGTGGAATATAATCTCTTACTTTTCAAAGTATAACCTGACATCTTTAGTATCAACTACTGTGCCCTGGGGGCAATAACACCTTAGAAGTTATTTTAAATGCATTACTTCTTGGCAATTATGAGTTTATTACTACAATTTCCATAATGAATAGCGTTCAACATCTGCTTTGCTGTTTCAGGGAAGAAACCACTCTCTTTCTAAAGGTGTTATCATTAGGGCCTGCTTAAAAAAATGCTTATGTGGATGAATTAAGATGATTTTCAATCAATGAAGTATCATTTTCCACTGAGTAAAAAGATTTTTTTTGATTATTTGTATTTAGCAAAAGTGAAACTATTGAAATACTTATTAAAAAGCTTTAAATTTTCTAAACATCACAAATATAATCATTAGAATTATAATTGAAAATGGTTAATAAAATTAGTAGTATTAACCAAAGTTATTTGCTATGTGGATATTTCTTTTCCTCTCAAGAATCTTAATAGATGTAGATAATTTATCCCATGAGTATAATTCTTAAAAGTGGATATTAAAATGTTACTATTCAATTCAGAAAAAAAAATACATTTAATGGCTACACAACTTTAAGTTTATTTAAAATAACATTTAAAAACTAATTAAGTTGTAATCCCTTCAGAGGCAGGTGTATGTATGGGAATATTAATATTTGGTACAGGGAAGAAAATAAATATGTCTGTATTTTCTGTCTATATGGTGTGGGCAAAAGTGGGTTTAGACTTGTTTGTATGAAAAACTGGTACAATAATTAATAAATAATAATACAAAAATATATTCTGTTTTGTGTATTCACAACTGTAAACCTATTCTTGCTCACTGCATGCATATATATACACACACATACACACACATGTGTAGGTCATTGTATGTACACATGTATTGTGTATAGCGTATCTAAAAAATTCTACTTTATAGATAAGATAAAGTATCAAGCATCTCCTAAAAAGTATAAAAAGGTAACCTCTAGAAAGATCAAATGTGATAAGTAAAATAGCTTTTAGGTTTGTTACATAATTCTGATGCTGTAATGATTACATTTAGACTTACGGACATTTTTCCTAAAGGTTTGTGATGTTTATAAGATGATAAGAAATACTTTCTTAATTGAGTAATTCATCATTTAACTTCAGTAGTAAAGATGTGGGGAAAAGTGGGTTTGGCTGAAATATCATTGCACCTTTCTCCTTTTCCAGAGAGTTCAGCAGCCAAAGGAAGTAGTGAGATTACAGAGGAAGACACCTTCTCTTTCCCCCAACATCTGCCAATTGCCTTTTCCTCCATTGCTGCACTTGTTCAAACCACATGGTTCATATTTAGATTCCTTAGGTGGTTTGTAGAAATTATTATTTTGAATGTAAAAAGTTAAATAAGTATGGTAGCATTCTCATAAGTTTTATAGATTTTTGGTCACTAAAACAAGATATAAAATGATGAGCATCTGAATCTAAGACCTTAGGCCTTTCAACTTTGTAGTCATGAGTTTTACTTGATGATATCATGAATTTTACCTTTTGTTTAGATTTAGCTGAGTTAAATTTAGTATGACTATATTCAGGTAGAATAAATTAGACATTAAAATGAAGATCACATAGATATACAACACTGTTATAAAAAACAAAATTCAACTGTGCAAAACACTAAAGCTACATTTTATTTAAGAATGATATGGAACATATTTATTATGTCTCCTGTCTGCTTTCTCTCACTTAAAGTATAAATTTTTTTGAATACCGGATTTCTGTCTTTTTTGTTGTCTTACATATCTCAGACTTCTAACTGTGCCTAGCACATAGCAGACGCTTAATAAATATTTATAAATGAATGAATAAATGAATTTATCAATCAATTTTATTTAACAATAGCACATATCATTACAGTGTAGCAACACATAAATAACAACATACACAAAGGAAAGACAAATGGGAGAACAGCAATGCCATATCAATTCAATCAAAATGAATAATTTCCAGTGCCACCACATTATCAGCCTTTTTGTTTCTAGATATCTGTCTTTCACATAATACAATATCTAACCAAATCCATCTGTATTGAGAGTTTCCAATTAAATTTGGGGGATTATTACATGCAAATGTCAATATCTCATTCATCTACAAGGAGCCATGTTTGTTTTTTTTTTCAAAATGAATGAGGTGGTAGAGATGTCACAGGTCCCAGCCTACCATTTTCAACAGAAGCAAATACAAGGAACACTTGCAGGGAAAGGATTCTGGTATTATTATTTTTTTAAATTATTGAATATCTATGCAGTTGCAAAGACCAGATGTATTATATATATGAAAATTACACTTTTATACAAAAGACAGATACTAGTGTTGCACTATTTTGATAGCAAAAATA
Source organism: Saccopteryx bilineata (assembly GCF_036850765.1). Taxonomy (NCBI): domain Eukaryota; kingdom Metazoa; phylum Chordata; class Mammalia; order Chiroptera; family Emballonuridae; genus Saccopteryx; species Saccopteryx bilineata. Next base: position 314,146,710 of record NC_089490.1, read on the forward strand.
TTGATAATATCATTCTCAAACAACAGATAACTTTACAGAATTTTCTTTATGTATATAGGAAACATTTGGATTTTTCAATCAATTTTCCGTATTTTTGATAGCATGCTTCCAGAAAACTAGCCATGCTTGCAAAATTAATGCAGTATTTTTGTTTTAAAAATGATATCTCCAGCCTCTTTATTAACTGGGATTAAAAGGAGATTCTCTACATTTACATCTATAATGCACATTAAAACAGTTTATTTCACACAGGAACAGGAAAATTTTCAAAAAAATCTTTAAATGAAACTTTGTATATTTAGAAAGCAAGCACACAGATTCATAGATATTTGCTTTTAGAAAATCTTGGAATTAGGAGTGATATAATTCCATTATTTATATACAATGACCTTATTTCAAGGTAGGGGACTGATATGTCAGAATTGCTAAGTGATTCTTTTTCAACATCTATTTATTATCTTGAGAAAGATGAGGATTAATTCTTCTTTTGTTCTTGTTTCTCAGAAAAGTCACAAAACTTAAATTTTTTTTTTCTGGTAGTCCAGAGTTGGTCATCCAGGAAGAATTCCACATGAAAAATTAGATTAAATTTACTACACAGGAGAACAAGACTTGAGCCTTGTTAGGAATGGTCGAACAGCGTGGAACTCATTTCATTCTTGATCAATTTCTTAAAATAGGATTCTTCATCAGAGGCTGAAAAGAGGAGGACTGTACTGAAGTATAATTTTCCATTACTGTGCCTTTTTTAGGAAAAGAAATATATGCATTGCTTTTCAAGTCCCATGCAAACATTACACAATTAAGTTAAAAGGTATATATTTTGCACTCTTACATAAAAACTTGTTGATTGATTTTGTTCTAAAAACATCAACCTCCAATCAAGGCTTGGCAGATCAACATTAAATTGCTGGCTGGTGATGCAACACAGATAAAACTAATTGCAACATAGTAAAGCTTCTCTCTGGCATTTTCATGCTTTGACTTCAATGTCAATTTTTTGGAAATAACTTGACATTACTATAACCTAAACCTAAAATTACATAAACTAAAAACTAAATTACATAAAATACTTCCATTTTATTTAGAGTAAGGGCTTTATTAATAATTAAAAATATGTTCTGCCTAATGAGACAGTAAAATGAAGATATATAACTTTAAATAACATAGAAAAAGCTCACCGATTGTTTATCTCCTTTGACTAGCATTGAATTTAAAAGGCATGTTTGACTTTAGAAGAAAAAAAAAAGATTATTTATTATTTAAAAGGTAATTTCATGTAAATCTTTTTGAAAAAGTATCCATAAAATTTAGAGTATTTTTAATGTTATGATGTGACTGCATAAAACAATCATATTTTTCTTAATTCCTAGAAGTCCTATAAATTATAGTGTGTATATGTCACTGGCCAATGAGAAAAATAATCGGTGCAAACCTCTTTTTGCATTAAAAAGAAATATAAAACAAATTAACCTCTAAAACATTCAGTTATATAAAACATGCTCATTAAAAATTTCACATTTATATCTTTACTATTACAAACAGACAATGCAAATCATTACCTGATTATTAAACTATCCAGAAGTTATAATTTTAAACACCAATAACTATTATTACATTGATGCTTTAAAAATATAATAATGATAATAATATGGTGTTTACTACCAGATATTTTATGTTTTTGGTTGTTGATCTTTTTCATGTTTATTCTATTGTCCTTTGGAATCTTGGCATTTCACATATTTCAAACTAGAGCTTGACAGGTTTAATTTTTTACATCTGAGCATTTTCCCAAGAACAACAGTATAACAGGAGATAATACAAGTAAATTACTGAATATACTCAAAGTTCAGGACAACTACTCAAAGTCTCAACAGACCTTTTTTGTGGATCAGAACACCCATGTAGTCACTGCTTTCACCCTCCCTGTTCACCACAGCTGGTGAGTTAAAATTGTCTGTGGACAAAACGGAATAGCATAAAGCATAGGCTAAAACTTACCATAATTGTGGTTACAACCACTGTTCTGTTTTCAATAGCTGCTGTGTCATTGCCAAGAGTGGGTACATCTTGAATCAAGACTAATTTATCCATATCATTCCAGTAACCAACCTGCCAAATAGTGAAAATTCTTGAAAACACATTTTACAAGATTTTTCTCTAATTCTTATTGAAACAATGAACGATATCAATAAAAATATAAAACAAATTTAAAAAGCAGATAAAAAATGTGTTTGAAAATTTTCTTAATGAATGATGAACTGGTTTTCCTGAGGTTAATTATACTGCCTGATTATACATTTGACAAGTTTACTATTTAGAATTATGGAGTAGCCAAGACATTGAGAATGAGCGGTTCAAAAGGAATAGGAATACAGATGGAACACCATTTTACGTTTATCCTTTCTTCTAGTGAGATGGACTGGCACCTTCTAAAATTATGTGATTTTATCAGTAATGGTGCAAGTCTTATGGTAAAGGGAATAGCTGTATTTACAAAGGGGACATTACATGATATTTTCAAAGAAAAATGATTTTTGTGTTTTTAAAACAATATAGAAATAATTTTTGTTATGACATAACCTAGCCCTTAAGGAACAGTCTCATCATTTCTAAAATGCTAAATGCATAAAAAATTAATGTTAATAAATAATATTTTCACTTTCAAAGATTATATTTAAGTTTGTATGTTTTCATTTTTAAACAAAATCCTTATCTTACTCTATCATTTAGATGTGAAACAAACTACTTTTCATAAAATACATTAAGTAGTTAGTTAAGCACTCTATCAAGCAGTAACCTACACTGGGGTCTAAAGGGAAAGTTAGGGTGCTTCGTCCCATGCAGACCAGAAGTAATAGTAATGGCTATCCCTTATTGACTGCTTGCTCTATGACAGACACTGTACTCAGTGCTCTTTAAAATATGCATATCCTAAAGTTTATAAACAAAGCAAATGTTGAAGCAGATACAATTATCTATACTTTAGAGATGAGAACCCTTATTAGAATGTTAAATAAATTTTCACAAGGTTATACTCAAGTGGGGTCAGAATTCAAAACTTAGGTCTCTATGACTCCAAATCCACATATACTTTATTGTTACGCTACACAGTCTCCCAAAATAGTGTTTATTCAATGCTTGCCAAACTTTTTAATTGAATTTCTGAATATGGTTTATAAAACTAATGTATCTAACAAAGTGGGTGTGATAGCTGACTGGTCTGTTCATTATTTGTTCTAATATATTTTGGAAGCCTCTCTTGCTTCCTTCAAGTTTCTTAACTGTGTTAATATTTGTGCATATACTAAAATAAAGTAAGTACTGACATGTCAGAAAGAAGCACTATATTATTCACACACATATATATAAATATATAACTCAATAACAATAGATGGAATAAAAGAGTTTTCACTACTAAAGAGTTTTTGCTGTACTTAGTGTAATGCCAAATTATGAGTATGTATAAACTCAATAATTATTTTCAGTTGTCCATATGAATTTATTCAGAGCTATTTATTTAATAATTCTGTGATAAATTTAATTTAAAAACAAGTATGACTTTGAGGTCTACCATCTCTCAATTCCTCCATGTACATTAAAAAAAAACCCCAAACCCCACATGTCAGTTGCTTTCTGTTAATTTTCCTTTCCACATGACAGTAGTTTGACATGCAAATGGGTTTTAGATTAGCCCTCATTAAGCTACAGCCATTCTCCAGAACTCAGCAGCCTATTCTCTGGGAAGGACAATTTTTCTTTATTAATAAGTTTCCACAGCAGATAAAAACACAGATCTGGGACACATTCTAGAAAGTCCCCATATGTTGGCCAGACCTTGACATTTTGCATTTAAAAACAACCTGTGGGTTCACAATGATCTACCTCTAAGAGATAAATGATTTTGAAGTGCTGACAAATTAAAATAATAAGCAAAAATTTACCCAGCTCCATCTATTGCCTTATATCTATTTACAATTCTTGTTAAAAAAAATATAAAGCTATGGTTTGTGTTGTGGGACCCATTAGTGGTAGATCTCACATAAGCCTTGGATTTATTGGAAAGTAAGATTATACAAAATGGACAGTGTTACACGGGTCACTTCCTAAAGAATCTGAAAGTTTGGATCTGGAATCACACATGACATGGAATTTCTTTTTCTAGTTCTTCACAAATTTTACAATTTACTAAAAATTATTTCAAAGCCGGATCTCATTGAACCAGATAGGGAACTACACATTTATCTTGGAGACAGAAATTAGGTAAAAAAATTTTTTGTAATAAAAGCACCTAAATTATTAAACTGGTAAGGGTATAAAAAATATTTATCTTCTTTGGGCTTGTAAAAGTGAATCATGTACAAATCTAATCATAATATAATGCAAGAGTAAACATCTGTGTATTTATGGTGCACTTGGCCTGCACAGTAGGAGGTAGGTAGGGACTGAGGGGCTGTGAGGAGCCCGTGTTCTACTCATAGTTGGTTCCTTGGTAAGCTGATTTGATCAAACTTGTCCTGAAAAATATGGCTTAATTCCAACCCCAAAGAGAACCTTAATGCATTCCTTAGCAATGCAGAGAGTGAGTTCTGAAAGTGGGTAAGCCTTGGTTTCCCCTGCAGTTCCATTCCTTTCTAGCTGAACATCTCAAGGCAGGTAACTAAGTTTCTCTGAGCCTTACTTATCTCTTCTATAAAATGATAAAAGTATATCTTACTTTCTGGTAGCTGTAAGAATTAAATATAAAAATGCACATCAATTTTCCATTACTCTGTCTAGGATATAACCTGCTATAAATAAATATAATTTTTACAATTTTTTTTGAAAAATGTAGATGTTTATGAAATGCCTGAAATCATCTCTTAATTTTTACAGTTATGGATTCTTGAAACCACACAAGTCTGGTCTTGGAGTATTCTCTCTGGGGGTCACAGAACGAAAAGAAGATTCCACCATACTTAGGAACTGGGAGTTCAGAAAGAGCTCTGTGGTTTCTGCTTAATGAAACTCTCGATCAGTGTTCCTGTTACAGAAGTCAGACAAACAGATGGGCTGACTCTGATCTATTCCATAGACAGGTCCCTCACTGGCAAGTGTTCAATTTACAAGAATGATTGCTCACTTTCCAGACATATTGCTGAGTCTCACTCGCATAGTGTTTCTCATGGTAGCTCATTATTAAGTTTAATATTCCTGACAGAATGCCCAAGTTGATCATTGCCACAGAAAAATGAAAATGGATGAGTCCCCACCATTTTACACTTCATATTTCTCTTACGTGTCTAGACTCGTATCAGCTGAGTGTAAAGATGCATGGTTCCTCACTCTCCCAACTTACACTTTAACTTCTGCCTCCAAAACAGTCTATATTTTTGTTACTGTTGTGGTTCAATTGGTCATGAAAAAATTCAGTACCATAGAGTTCACTTGATAATCCGCTGGTTACTGCCAGCTTCTTTTTTCCCATTAGTCTTCTACCAAGAGATCATTTGACGTTTTGTGCTTCCTTGATTTGTTTTCTTTCAACTGGACGTGACTTTATTCCCTTCGGAATTTCCACATATCTTCTCTCTAACTATGATATGGAACTTACTATATTCTACATTGCTAGAAAATGATCTCTTTAGAGCAGCTACTCAGGCAAAGTAATGGTGTAGAAAGTTTCTGGTGTCAGACATATCTGAACTAAAATTTTTGGTTTCTCACTTACAGGCCTTGGATGAGTAATGATGACTACTGGACCAAATTTTCTCATTGGGAAAAGGGATATAATAGTACAAACATTATAGTTTGTTGTTAAGGTTAAATTGCACAAAGTTTCATGCTTGGGACAGAGCAGGCTTTTTATAACTTGTATCTATCATCATTTTATTAAAGCAGGAAGTATATTTGGCAGTTATTTGTGGGTTTTTTTAAGCAGCCAAGCAATGAAAAAATAGAGGTTTTAGATAAATAACTTCAACATCTCTTTCCTTGAGCATCCTAACTAATCCTAGAGAGACAAAATGTTAAAAATTAGGTGTGTTAATTATACGTGAATAAAATGCGTATAGCAAGTTACTATGGTGGGATTGTATAGCTTCATTTTATATATGATGGATTTGAGAAGAGTGCCTATTCACACTATAAGGCCAGCAGAGCTACCTTCTGAAATCCAAGTATCTGTCATGAACGAAGATCTTTCTGAACAACCTCCCTGGCCCTTCAACTGGAGTTTCTTAGGTATATTTCTCCCTCCTCAGCCTAACTCTAATCTTGATAGTTTTATCTTCTATCTTCTCTCTCCTTTGTTCATTTGAAAGTGTTTACTTGCTGTCTTTAAGAACATTCAGCCTGTTGTAATATGCCCACCCTCTAGGACTAGTTTTCTTTGTTGTTTCTTCTAAATAATTGCATGGAGGAGTCTCTTATCTCTATGGTGTGGTTTCCTACAGCATGAATTTTATTTTGTGGGAATATTTTGCTAAGCCTATAAAAAATATATTGTTTTCATTTTGGATTAAGTATATAAAGAGTGTCCAAAATAGTTCATTTCAGCTTTGGCACATGATTCAATGTCAGTTGTATGACACAAGAATTCAATTCAACACAGATATCAAGAAAGTACGATTTGTAAGTACACACATTAAAAATGCAGCCTATCACTTATAAACCTTTAAAAATATCAAATGCAAGTAAGAAAACTGTTTGCGTGTGGCTCACCTTTCTAGGTCCTGTGCTCTTTAACTCAAACACATCCATTGTGTAATTGACCCTACGTCCATAGTGGTCAAACTGAACATTTCCTGTCAGCCCTTGGATTCGAACCTACAAATGAAAAAAAACAACAAACTAAAACATGTGTTTATTTGCCATTTTACTCAATAAAGTCTCAACATCATTTGCTAGGGTTACAACTACATATGGGTGCGAAACTATAAGCTATAAACAATGAACTAAAACACGAGTTAAAACTAAACTAGTAGTTGAGCTATTAGGATGGAATCTGAAGAAGAAATATCAAAGGATTATATAAGCAATTGTGATATATATCTGGAAGATAAATGTTTTAATTGTTTTTTGGGTTTTTTTTTGTATTTTTCTGAAGTTGGAAATGGGGAGGCAGTCAGACAGACTCCAGCATGTGCCCAACCGGGATCCACCCAGCATGCCCACCAGGAGGTGATGCTCTGCCCATCTGGGGCATCGCTCTGTTGCAACTAGAGCCATTCTAGTGCCTGGGGCAGAGGCCAAGGAGCCATCCTCAGTGCCCGGGCCAACTTTGCTCCAATGGAGCCTTGGCTGTGGGAGGGGAAGAGAGAGATAGAGAGGAAGGAGAGGGGGAGGGGTGGAGAAGCAGATGGGCGCTCCTCCTGTGTGCCCTGGCCGGGAATTGAACTCAGGACTCCTGCACGCCAGGCTGACGCTCTACCACTGAGCCAACCGGCCAGGGCTAACTGTTTTTTATATTACAAAGTTTCCATTGTAACTGATAGAATACTCTTGATATTGAAGTATTGTTTGCAGAATGTAAATATCGTTTGTTTATTTTTTAATTTTTTTTAATTCAGTCAGAGAAAGGGAGGCAGAGAGAGACTCCCACCAGCACCCCAACCAGGATCCACCCAATATGCCCCCTAGGGGGCAATGCTGCCCATGTGGGTCATTGCTCCGTTGCTCAGAAACCAAGCTCTTCCTAGCCTCCCAGGCAGAGGCCATGAAGCCATCCTCAGTGCCTGGGGCCAACTTGTTCCAATCAAGCCATGGCTGCAGAAGGGGAAAAGAGAGAAAGAAAGAGAAGCAAGAGGGGGAGGGGTGAAGCAGCAGATGGATGCTTCTCCTACGTGCTCTGGCTGGGAATGAACCTGGGATGCCCACACGCTGGGCAGATGCTCAACCACTGAGACAACCAGCCAGGGCCAAATATGGTTTGTTTAGAGTTACTTTTCAGTTTTATTGGTGGAACCCATAATAAAAGATCACATTTCTCCTTGCTAATATTAAAATCAACATATAAGAATTTCAAACTATAAATAAAAATTTGAAAATAGACACATGTATTTTATTCCAAATACCTTCTTATTCCTTTTTACTTAATATCTTTTGAAACTGGCATTTCAGAATATTTTAAATATAATATTAAACACATAAACATATTACATTAAACATTTGAAAAATAGTGTTAGTATAACTAAAAAAGACCAAAATAAATAAGTTATTTAATCCAAGGTTATAAGGTAATTTAAAGGTCTACTGAGGTCATCATTAGTGTTTGCCAAATAGTTTTGGTTCTTCCTATTCTGAGCCCAATGTAAGATTGCACTTTCTGAACCCATTGTGGTTAGTGAGGCCAATGCGATGCTCTTCTGACAAATGAGTTGTAAAAAAATGTGATGACTGTTACTACTAGGTCAGAGTTTAACAGCCAATTTGAAACTGCCCCACAACTTTATTTTATTTGTAACATTCAAGGTGGTAGCTGCTCTGTCAGTGTGGGTCCCTGAGTGATGACAGTAAACAGAGTGTCCCTGTTAATTCTGTGTGTGTATCAGTGAGAAACACTCTTTTATGGTTATAAACCACTGGAACTTGGGGTTGCTTATTAGTACAATGTAATCTAGCTTATCCTGACCAAACATCCCCACAGGATATAAACACCAGTGTTCTACCCAGTGTTCTATTTAAACATGTCTCAAAAATGATAATGGTTTAATATATTAAAATGACTATTGTTATATATATATATTTTTAGATAAACTATTCTGTTTTCTTGAATACTCCATTGAAGCAGGAGCATGAAATAAATTAAATACCGTCGTGAGTTACCTGTTTGAGTGTCCTCTCCATGTCAATTCCCTGGCCCCAGGGAGCAGCGGGATTTGCCAGACAATCCCCAGCATTTCCTCTCCTTGAAATATCAATTTTCTGCCTTCTGAGACTTCGGAAAGTTTCGGCCATCACCAGGACTCCATCGTAAGTCAGAGCGGATGTGTACTAACAAAGTGAAAATACTTATAACGGTAAATGTGGAAATCTTATCAATCAACAGGAATAGTCTTGAGGTCCGTGGGTTTATGACATAAAGCACTATACTGTCTGAAGCACAGCTATATGACTGATTATTAATTGCTTCTAGCTTCAGAAATTTCTATTACCAATTAATTACAAAAACCATATACCGAATATATGACTCTGATGGAAAGAAGAGAAAACACAGACTGAAGAACAAAAATCCTAGTGTACAGTTGCCCAGCAGTTGGAAGGAGCAAGACCTTTAGGCAAGATCTTCTTGTTATGTCCAAGTAGAAACACTAAAGCGTATAAAGCTCAGGGCAGAGTCCCCACAATCTGCCTTGTAGCTTGCCTGTTGCTGTGGTTAAGCCCCAGGAGGTCAGGGGTGTCTAACTCTTTTCCTTTTCCAAATGCCCAGCAGGGGTCCTTGAGATTTAATATATGTTTATTAATTGGAAGTGCATATCTTTGTTCAGATCTTCAAAAGATTGAGTGGGAATGTTTATTGTGGCTCAGATATTGGATGCCAGAAACAGCATCTGCTTATTTAACAAATGTGTTTGCATCAGTCACTGAGCTAAATAGGAATGAGTGCTGTTATGTCCATGCCCACTGAGTGTGCTCAAGAACGTTAGGCCATTTCTCTAATTTTCCATCATAACCGAGGATCAAAGTGGAGAAGTGAGGTACAGACTATTTGCTTCTTGATAAGAAAAGACAGAGCTTTCATAAAAAGATTATTAAAGTTAAGAGAATAAGTGAGGAAAAACTGGGGGGGGGGAACCCAGTGAATTCTGGTAGAGATTGATCAGAGATTCTTAATCACATAGAAAATATAGCACTATTTTTTTTTGAAGCATCAGCTGCCAATCATGAAAAAAAGCTCTATTAACTCTGTCAGAAGTTTCATATGGTTAATACTATATGACTAACACATTCTAGAGATTTTCCTAAAACCTCTCCAAAGGCTGCATCTGGCCTCAGCATGCCCCATTCCTCTCCTAAGCAGCCCCAGCTTGGCACTAGCAGCAGCTGGTCTTGGTTTGCAGCTTGGCCTCCCCTGGACACCTCCAAGCCCAACACAAGTAGCAGCCATCTGCAGATCACTTTGTAGCTTCTGCTAGATGGCCCTGGAAAGAACAGAAGCAGAGGCTGACCTTGACCTCCACCTCCTGGGAGGTCCCAGGCCAGCATACCCAGTGGAGAGCTTCAGACCAAGTCGAAGCACCACCCACACACCTCATCAGGATGTACACTCAATAGGCAGACTCAGTGGCACCAAGTCCTGCTGATGTAAGTCCTGCTCTGTGGGGTGGGCACTTGTACAGCTGATCCTTCATGGTGGTCAGAGGTCAGTGGTCAGCAGCAAAGCTAGTCCTTACAACTGATTGGACTAAGGACAAATCCTTTCCATTGATGTGGCAACAGTGATCAAGGCTCAATTACAAAATGAGGATGTACACAGCCCACACTGGAGGAAGTGTCACTGGACCCGACAGGACACCTACTACATTAGGCCACTCTACCAAGCCTAAGAAATATAGCAGCACTACCTAATACCTAGAAACAAATACATATAGACTATCAAAATGAAGAGACAATAAAACATGTTCCATATGAAAGAACAGAACAAAACTCCAGGACAAAAAACTAAAACTAAACAAAATAGAGACAAGCAATCTACTAGATGCAGAATTTAAAACATTGGTTATAAGGATGCTCAGTGAACTTAATGAGAACCTTAACAGCATAAAAAACGACCAGTCATTAATGAAGGATAGACAAATTGAAAGGAAGAATAATTTACAGGAATCAACAGTAACGTAGATGATGTAGAGAATTCAATCAGTGATTTGGAATATAATGAAGCAGAAAACACCCAATCAGAATATCAAAAAGAAAAGAAAATCCATCCCTGGCCAGCTAGCTCAGTTGGGTAGAACATCATCCCGAAGTGCAGAGGTTCCCGGTTCAATCCCCAGTCAGGGCAGATACAGGAACAGATCAATGTTTCTCTCTCTCTCTCCCTTCCTCTTGTGCTAAAACCAATCAACAAAAATAAAAAATAAAAAGAAAGGAATCTATAAAAACTAAAGATAGTGCAAAGAGCCTCTCTGACAACTTTAAGCATACTAACATTCACATCATGGGTAAGCCAGAGAAGAAGAAAGAGAATAAGTAATTGAAAACCTATTTGAAATAATGACAGAAAACTTCTCTAACTTGGTGAAGGAATTAAAATATACAAGTCTGAGAAGTGCAGATAATCCCAAACAAGATGAACCCAAAGAGGTCCACACCAAGACACATCATAATTAAAATGCAAAATGTTAAAGAAAAAGAGAGAACCTTAAAAGCAGCAAGAGAAAAGCAGTTAGTTACCTCCAAGGAGCTCCTATAAGACTGCTCACTGATTTCTTAACAAAAACTCGGCAGGTCAGAAGGGATTGGTAAGAAATATTTAAAGTGATGAAAAGCAAGGACCTTCAACCAAGATTACTCTACTCAACAAAGCTATCATTTAGAAATAAAGGACAAATGAGGAGCTTCCAGACAAGAAAAAGCTAAAAGAGCTCATCACCACCAAACCAGTATTATATGAAATGTTAAAGGGTCTTCTTTAAGAAGAAGACAATAAAAGGTTAAAAATATGAAGACTATAATGAGAATAAACACATATCTATCAACAATTGAATCTAAAAAACAAACTAAAACTAAACAAACAAGTAGAACAGAAACAGACTCATAGATACAGAGCATAATTTAATGGTTGCCAGAGGCGAGGGTGTAGAGGGGATGGTGAAAGTGGAGAAGGGGTTGGGAAGTACAGACTCGTAGTTACAGAATAGTCATGGGGAGGTTAAGTACAGCAACAGGAATATATAGTCAATAATATTCTAATAACCATGTATGATGTCAAACGAGTGTGAGATTTATTGGAATGATCATTTAGTAAGTTAGGTAATGTTTAACCACTGGGGTGTATACCTGAAAGTAATATAATAATGAATGTCACTTTTAATTGAAAAATAAAAATAATTCAACAAGGAAAGAAAGCACATTCTAAGCCTGAACTGGGGGTAGTTTTGTGCTGTGGAATATGGAAGATGACTTCCTTGATTTGCTGCTTTTAAATAAAGAAAAATCACTTGAAATTTGAATTGTATAAAGTACACATTGGCAATATAACTATGAGGCATAGTAGTCAGCATTCCAGGAAGGAGAGTAAGCTAAGGAACACAAATTCTAACGAAGAACCTTCCCACGGTAGAGAACCTAATTAAGCTTCATCAGACATGGAAGTGAAAAGCCTTGCTACCTATTCTACAAGGACAGGACAAAACAGGCTTAAGGATAGGCGTAGGTCCTCACAACTGCAGTGGGACGCCGGGAGGAAATTAAGGTACTAACGCAAGGTGATAAACCAAAGATTAACACATACCTCCTTACCTGCCTAGAACAACATAATATCTTTGAGTAGAGAAAGCCTTCAAGTCATCTTTTGATAAGGCAAGAAAATAAAAACAAAAAATGAAATAGAAACTACTAAAGACATAAAAGGCAAGAGAAAAAAATACATTGGTCATATTTTAGGATCAAGAGAGAAAAAGAAATGTTGCTTTTTTTTTTTTTTAATAAGGAGAAAAAAGCTTAGGAGAAATGGCACCAAAGAACAAAAACACTTGCTGTGTTTTTAAAAGTCCATCCATTCTTGTGAAACAAGTGAGCTGTGTAAAAGAGCAGACAGCATATGGAGCGGAGCAAAGCAAAGTGGACATTCAGCCAGAGCGGCAAAGGCCTTTGACAGGTCATTGAACTGATGGATGGAAAGAAGCAGTAGTTGAAACCAGCTTTACCTTTTCAAAGGATGGAATTCTTTCCCACGTGCCTCTTTGTGCTAAAGTTCAAGAGACTGAATTTAGGGGCACACGCACTTCTAGGTGGTATCTAGAAAATTCTTACTAAATGAACACTTTGTTTTTGGGCAGGGTAAAATTAGGTGTTGGCCTATAGTTATTTACTACTTTAACCAGTGCTTAGAATGGTGACATGAGTTTCATTCACCAAGGTTAGTAGAGAGCAAAAGAGTTTGGCAGAATCATAGGGCAGAAGCAAGAGTATGAGTTTTGAGAAGAAATAATTAAATGAATTCTCATTCTGCTACTTCTAATTTTATGGGACTTTGGAGTACATATTTTAGCTATGGAATACAAAACAGAGCACCCCCACCCCCCAAAAACAACAACAACAAAACAAAACGCTATGGTTGTCGTGAGGACAAAATTTCCTATCATATCTGCGAGCTTTTTTTAAAAAAAATGTGCTAGATAGACACCGGCTAGCAATGGTGAGGACTACAAAGATGCATAATAGATGGTACTGCCCAAAGGCAGTTATAAAAATGAAACAATACATAGACAAATAATTATGGTAAGTCCTTGTGAGAAGTACACAATGAAATATTAGGGAAATTACAAAGGAGAAAGGATCTTCTGGAGGATTAAGAAAAAGCTTCGTAGAGAAAGTGAATTTGCAATCAAGGCTTGGACAGGTGCACGTGAAGGTGGAGACCAGCTGTGGTGGAGCAAGGGCATAGGGACTGAGGAAGAGTGAGAAACTTTAGGAATATCCAATTTTTCTGGCCAGAAAGGGAGCAGAGGGACATGCAACAGGACATACTTGTTGGGCCTGTATTGTGGAAAACCTTTATTCCAGGTTTTGTTTTTTTTAAAGGCAGGACATGATAAGATCTGTAACTGCTTCAAATGTTGGTAAAGCACTAAAAAAAAAAAATCAAATATAATGTAAATCAGTAATATAATCTTCATTATTAGCAGATTTAATATTTGTAAATTTTTCTACTTGCTAAAATTTGCAGACATGTGTAAATAGAGTGGTGAAAATTGAGTTACTCAACACACACATTTCCGCTGTGTTCAAGCAAGGTGACGCTCTGCCTTTGTGCTTCAGCTCTCATGCTATAAACAAGTGCCATGTGTGATCTAACAACTACGGTGCCCCAACGAAGAATTGATGCTTCTCAGCTCTCACCCTTCCTGTCTGTCTGTCCCTGTCTGCTCCCCACCCCCCCTCTCCCGCTAAAGAAAAGAAAAAGGAAAGAAAACTGCATCATGAACTTTCTACTATAAACTAAAAATATTAAACACACATAAGATAAAAACAAACATATACCTTTGGAGGAGTCTCAGATCCTGGATATTCTCTTTGATCCAGTTTCTTCCAGCGGTCCATGAGTTTGGTTACCATAGGTGTACTAAAATCTACCAGCTGGAATCCTGTAACATTGGCTCCACCATGTATAAACCTCTCAAGAGAAATATCCTTGAATCCCTATAAAAATCAATATAACAGTTTAACTTTAGTTCATTATTACCATTTTGTTCTTCAGTGTTAACATAAATTAATAACAATATATATACTTATATATATAACTTAAATTAATAACTTAAATATATATACTTATATATATATAACTAGATTTCTAATAAAGTGATGACTGGAAACAGGTGGCAGATCCAATTATGTTAATTTAGATGTTTAAATTCTGTCATTCAAAATCTAATACATGAGAAAAGGGCATTAGTGTTTTTAGTTTTTTAACTCAATTTAACGGTAACTTCTTAAATGTGTTTGAATGCCTTTTATGAGGCATAAAGGGTGCTATAGGAGCTGAATATGATACCATCAAAAAGCGTCCTGTTGAGGACAGAACTGCCCTCTGGGTTATGTACAAATGTGTCTTATGTGAAGGTAATATCGAGGTCTCAAGTACTATGAGTTTGTGATGGATTATACATTTTTAAGGGCTCCGTTTAATTACAAAGCAGTCTAAAAGCAGACAGAGCTGGTAATTTGAGCCAAGGAGGGTAAAAGCTTTGATTACATCAGTCATCTGCAACCCGTACAGTCCTGGGAAGTGGAAGAGAGCAGGATTCATAGATTCCTGTGTGATAGGAATAAAGATGGTGTCCACCAGGTGGAGTCAGGATGCTGGGAAGCAAGGATGTCATCTCTTTTGATTCAGAGGTAGTTAATTGAGTTTCACTAATGCTGAAATCTTATTTTCTATTTATTTTTCTATCTATCTATGCATCTCTGTATGTATGTATGTATCTATCTATCTATCATCTATCTGTCATCATCATTATCTAATTTGTTTTATACCTGGTTCTCTTTTTCCCCATTAAATATTTAAGGTGGCTTTAAAGTTAAATACTCAATACAAAATATAAAACAAATAAAAAATTACAAGAAGAGCACAAAAAGCATATTAGGGAAGTGACTTAATAAAACCAAAGATATTAGCTCAGAGAAAAGTAAACAACACACACACACACACACACACACACACACACGTGCTGGTACATTTGTAATTGCAGTCTTTTCTGTTTTCTCTTAGATTTAGTAATTTCTTTGGAAAATGTAAATTTGATTTGATTGTGTTGCAAGAACTAAGAGAGAGTGTGTGCGTGTGTGTATATATATATGTGTGTGTGTATATATGTGTGTGTGCATATATATATATATTTGTGTGTGTGGAAGTAAAATATGCAGCAGTGACCTTGCAGTTATACTAGGGAGCAGTGCAGAAATCGGGGAGCAGAGGAAGGCCTGGTGCCACCGATCCTCTGCGTGTGTCTCAGCCAAGTTTTTTAAAACTTCTGTGTTGTTTTTTTTTAAAAAACATAACTAAAGAGGTTGCCTTACTAGCCATTATATGTACATTACTGTTTGGCTACCTAAAAGGCAACAGAGTGGTCTATTGGCAACTCAGCCAAGTTGCTCTGAAAAGCCCCAGGAGTGTGTATTAACAGCTCATACTGATGCTGGGCTTATTATGCATCAGGCACTTTGCTAAACACGTTACACAGATTATCTAGTTTAGCTCTCATAACAAGATTAGGAGCTAGATCCTATTATGAGTCTTATCTTATAAACAAGGAAACTGAGGCTCAGTGGGTTACTGTAAAACTGTTTGAGCTCACCCAGCAAATATGTATTAGAGCCAAGATAACTCTCGAGTTTGCCTTTTTATTCCATGCTTCTGTGCATTCTTACACAAATATGTGTGGTTTTAATTTTGGTATTAATCATAATGCCCCTGGGAGAGGCAACGTAATAAGAGTCCAGGCTCTAAATTCCACCTTCCCCACATGTACATTGAGAATGATAACGCTAAAGGAGCTAGCACCTCTGGTTTGAATTTAGTAAATACTAGCTATTAATTAATTCAACAAATATTTATTTCGTGCTTATTCTGTGCCAGCTAATTTGACACGTCATCAGTAACACTCTCACTTCACTGGGAAAGAACTAGACACCAGAAAGCAAATCTGTTTCTGAAATGGAGGAAAACACTGTCCATCAATCTCTAGCTAATAAAGTGTCAGTTGAACATTTGTTTGCTTCAATGAGAATATAGGGTAGACCCACAGGCAAGCAAATAATTTCAGTTTTCTAAAAGCCACAGTGATTCAACTATTGCATTAGTTGCTAATTAAGGACATTTTTATTTTCTTTCAGCAGTGGCTAAAATAGGAGGCCTGCCAAGCTTTCTTTTATAGCATGATCCCACAGCTGCAAGACACAAAGGCAAAGCTACAGCCCTCAGAAAAATAGTCTGATCTAAAGACTGATAAACAATAATCCACATTTCTCTGAGTCCATCCGGCTGCTATGCTAAAGGTAAAGGGGAGAAAAATATTGCCACATTTGACTGTAAACCCCTTCCAGCTATGATTAAATGAGTGGTGGCTGGTTCAGTTAACTTTAGCTATGTTTGTTTGAGTATAAACAATATTTTTAATTTTGTATATTTTAAAATAATTTTATATAGAAATTGATAGGATCTAGACTGTGAAGCAGTTTTCTTGGAAATAGTTACTTTGGTGTACATTTAGATTCCAGTTTTCATCCAGGAAATATTGTGGAACCGAAAGTTCTGGGTAACATTGTAATGAAATGATAATTCTACATTGGGGGAAGTTAAATAACTAAGAAAATGACGGCCCTTGTGGCTGTGGGGAGGACAGGGGAGAGACTTCCTATTTGTTGAAATGGGTTTTTCAACAAAGCTTGCCCATCCCAATAGCTAGTGAGCTCCTACGGAAAGATTATCTTTGAACTTAGGTTTTCTTTTAATTTTCATTTACAGTCCATACATCCTCTGAGGCAAAAGGGGAGAAAGGAAACTAATAAATTATACGTCTTTAGATATCTGATGCTATTGATAAAAACCTTTATAGGTCTATCACTTCATAGGTATTTAATAAATGTTCAGAAAACATTTGTGCTATTTTGCATTTCAGGTTCACTGTTTATCTAAATCATTGAGACAACTCTGGTGCAGTTAACAGATGAAATGTCAAGTTGGATGAGAGAGATTCTCTCTTAACATTACTGAAAATTTAAGTTGTTAAAAAATTGATTAAAGTATCCATTTTTGATGACCAAAGTAGATAGATGGTGGAGTCGGACATGGTCAATGAAGAAAAATGGAAAAACATAGGAAACACAAAGAAAAAAGTAAAACGATGTCTCCAAGTTTATGAACTCTTAACTGGGGTCAGTGTATTTGAATAAAAATATGTTGGACTGCATAGTTTGGGAACTGAGTTCTAGTCCCCATTCTGACACTAATTAGATGCCTAGAAGTGGACAAGCCACTTTATGCTCTGTATCTTAATATCCTTACCTTCTAAATGAGGCATGAATGGTGTGTGCCTCTATGTGCGCATGTGTGTGTGTATGTGTGTGTGTGGTGAGGGATAGGTAAGGAACAGATAGATTTAGTTGATCTTTAATGAATACCTTGAGGACTCTATAAATACTCCTTTATGCCAGAGCCTGGTGTTTTCCTAGTGTAAACTGAATATATTTTTAAAAATTAAAAATCTAAATGAGAACATGATTGTAACAGTTTGCCTTGAGGCAAACCGAGGAAGTGTCCACAGTCCCTGGTTGCTATTGGTGGCTATATTTAAATCATCTGACTGCAGGAGGACGGCTGTAGAAAGATCCTAATAAAAATCCGTAGAACACCTGTAAAGCCAGGTCCCCCTTGAAGGTGGTATGGGAGATGCTTACATGAATGGTCATTTTTTTTTCTTTTTGAGAGACAGAGAGAGGGACAGACAGGGACAGACAAACAGGAAGGGAGAGAGATGAGAAGCATCAATTCTTGGTTGCGTCACCTTAGTTGTTCATTGACTGCTTTCTCATATGTGTCTTGATTGTGGGAGAAGGCTCCAGCAGAGCGAGTGATCCCTTGCTCAAGCCAGTAACCTTGGGATCAAGCTGGTGAGCCTTACTCACACCAGATGAGCCCACGCTCAAGCTGGTGACCTTGGGGTTTTAAACCTGGGTTCTCCGTGTCCCAGTCCGACACTCTATCCACTGCGCCACCGCCTGGTCAGACATGAATGGTCTCTTTATAAATGTATTAGTTATTTACTAATTTTGGATTTATTTACTTAAATTAATTTATTCTTTGCCATCTGGACAGAGTTTCAATTTTGCTTTTGAGACTTAGGATCTGTGTGATCTTGGATAAATTACAATGTACAGAATAAATATCTATTTTGAGAATTAATCAGAATAATTACAGTACCCAAATAAATACAATGATATAAGCTGAGTGCTAGAGAATAAGTAGTCATTCAACAGATAATGAGTAAGGATAAGGGCCCTTAGTATAAGGTAAAAAAAAAAGATACTGTTTCTGACTTAATGAACTTGCGGTGTGCTAATGTCTACCTTGCAGCAGGGTCAGGATGTTGGACAATACCTGGTACAAAGGTGTTGAATATAGTGTTTTCCTGAATTAAAAAAAAAGGAATACCTTTTACTACTGGTGTATAGGGTGATTTGTGAACCCAGAAAAAAGTTTAGCAGATTAGGCATATGAGAACAGCTTTCTAGAAGGAAATGTTAATTGGGATTGGGAGGGGTGAGCATCTCCTGGTGGAGAAAAGAGCATCAAGGAGAGCTGGGAAAATAAGAGCAGCAGGAGTCGAGTGCCTGGGAGTTAGCTGGTCTCTGGAAGGGCCGCCTGATGTGGTGGAGTGGGAAAGAGGCTCTCGGGCCAAGCAGGGCTAAGTCATCCAGGGCTTCGTTCATTAAGATAAACAGTGTACGTAATTTATCCTCATGGGTTTTAAGTAGCAGGGTGCTTAGACTTAGAGTGCATACTCTAGTAGACAATGGTGACCACTGGGGCAACGGCAGTATGTCGTCTTGAGAGAATCGCAGGGAGTTCTGTGGAGGAACGAGATGACCAGTACCAGCAGGTACAGTTGAAAAGACCACAGGTCTTTTCCTTTCATGAAGGCCCTGAATTCTTGTACTGTATTTGTTCTTTTCTTCCTCTCTTGTTCTGCTCTTTTGTGATCTGATGATTTTATTTAGTGGTATGTTGTGATTCATTTCACGTTATCTTTTGCGTTTCTACTGTCGTTCTTTGTTTTGTGGTTACTATGAGGTTTACATAAAACATCTTATAGTTAGAACAGTTTAAGCTTATAACAATGAAATTTTTTTTTTTTCTTTTCTTTTCATTTTTCTGAAGCTGGAAACGGGGAGAGACAGTCAGACAGACTCCCGCATGCGCCCGACCGGGATGCACCCGGCAAGCCCACCAGGGGCGACGCTCTGCCCACCAGGGGGCGATGCTCTGCCCATCCTGGGCGTCGCCATATTGCGACCAGAGCCACTCTAGCGCCTGAGGCAGAGGCCACAGAGCCATCCCCAGCGCCCGGGCCATCTCTGCTCCAATGGAGCCTTGGCTGCGGGAGGGGAAGAGAGAGACAGAGAGGAAAGCGCGGCGGAGGGGTGGAGAAGCAAATGGGCGCTTCTCCTGTGTGCCCTGGCCGGGAATCGAACCCGGGTCCTCCGTACGCTAGGCCGACGCTCTACCGCTGAGCCAACCGGCCAGGGCCTAACAATGAAATTTTTAACACAGCTATCAGAGGGAAGGGGGAAGAGGGGATGGGATCAAACAAGGTGAAGGAATTAGCCAAAATTATATATATATAACACATATATACAGACAACAGAGTATCAATAGCCAGAGGGAAAGGATGAGTGGAGGTATTGGTAGAAGGGCAAGGGGAGAAAACCAGGGGTGGAAAGTAGGGTTTTTTCCCCCGTCTTTTCATGTTAGTAATTTGTGTCATTTAATTTCAGCTTGAAATGTTAACATTTCTTGGAAGGGCACTTATGGTGATCGACTCTTTCAGCTTTTGTTAGTTTGAAAAACTCTTTATCTCTCCTTCAATTTTAAATGACAACTTTGTCAGGTAGAGTATTCTTAGTTGGCAGATTTTTCTCTATTAGCACTTTGAATATATTATCCTACTTATTTGTAAAATTTCTGCTGAAAAATACACTCATAGTCATGTTGCAGTTCCCTTGTTCATGACAAGTTGCTTCACTCTTATTTAAGAGTCTCAGTTTTTTATTTTATTTAATTATAATGCATTTCAATGTGTGTCTCTTTAGATTCGGCTTATTTGTTTTTGTTTTGTTTTTTTTTGTCTTCCTGGATCTAGATGTGTGTTTCTTTCCCAGTTTAGGAAAAATTTCAGCTATTATTTCTTGAACTGTCTTTCTGCTCCTTTGTTTCTCTATTCTCCTTCTGAGACTTCCATAATGCATATGTTAATCCCTTCGATGGTGTATCATGAGACTCTTAAACTATCTACACCAGGGGTCCTCAAACTACGGCTCACGGGCTGCATGCGGCCCCCTGAGGCCATTTATCCGGCCCCTACCGCACTTCCAGAAGGGGCACCTCTTTCACTGGTGGTCAGTGAGAGGAGTATAGTTCCCATTGAAATACTGGTCAGGCCCTGGCCGGTTGGCTCAGCGGTAGAGCGTTGGCCTGGCGTGTGGGAGACCTGAGTTCGATTCCCAGCCAGGGCACACAGGAGAAGCGCCCATTTGTTTCTCCACCCCCACCCCCTCCTTCCTCTCTGTCTCTCTCTTCCCCTCCCACAGCCAAGGCTCCATTGGAGCAAAGATGGCCTGGGCGCTGGGGATGGCTCCTTGGCCTCTGCCCCAGGCGCTAGAGTGGCTCTGGTCGCGGCAGAGCGATGCCCCTGAGGGGCAGAGCATCGCCCTCTGGTGGGCAGAGTGTGGCCCCTGGTGGGCATGCTGGGTGGATCCCGGTCGGGTGCATGCAGGAGTCTGTCTGACTGTCTCTCCCCGTTTCCAGCTTCAGAAAAATACAAAAAGAAAAAAAAAATAGAAATACTGGTCAGTTTGTTGATTTAAATTTACTTGTTCTTTATTTTAAATATTGTATTTGTTCCCGTTTTGTTTTTTTACTTTAAAATAAGATATGTGCAGTGTGCATAGGGATTTGTTCATAGTTTTTTTTTATAGTCCGGCCCTCCAACGGTCTGAGGGACAGTGAACTGACCTCCTGTGTAAAAAGTTTGGGGACCCCTGATCTACACTCTCTTTCATTGTTTCCTTTTTGCTTATCTGATTGAAATCCTCTGTGCTGACTTCAGGTTAGCTGCTCTTTTCTTCCACTTAATCTAGTGTGCCATTAACCCTACATTGAATTTTGCAGTTATTCTTCAGTTTTGTGATTTATGTTTGTAACCTTTTTATATTTTCTGTTTTCTTGTTGAAATTCTCATTTTGTTTGTGTGTTGATTTCCTGGTCTCAGGAAGCATTTTTATGACTTTTTTTATATATATATATATATATACTCTCTTTTGGGTAAATCAGCTCAGACTAATCTCCTGGTTGTCTTGCAAACCTGTGTGTTTGCTCAAGCTGCCTTCTTTGTTCTTAGTGGCTCTCAGTAGTTGAGGGTGTCTAAGTCTGTCAGTGTCTCAAAGGAGAGGATCACAGTCAGCACCTAGATGTAGGTGATTATAACCCCGGCCCTCAGATAGCAGCTTGTAAAGTATGCACTCAAACCTATTTAAGGAAAGAATGGGAAATGGGCATCTTGCCTATCTCTTCTATACTGAGTCCTGGAGGGATAGCCTTGGCAACACTTTCATATGCTTCCTGTTAAGAAATGCTTCATTGTTTGTTATAGTCCTGCGGGGACTTATGAAAGCAAGCTCAGTTGGCTATCAGATTCAGTTGTCCCTTGGGCCGCATAAGCAGAAGGTGGAGTGCCAGGCATGTGTACAATCACAGTCTCCTTCTAGAGATATGTTGGCAACCTGGTTTTATAGTTAGAGGAAGCTGGAGGAAAGAAAGTGGCATAAATGCTCACCAGCTTCCCTGGGCTTCATAAAGGATCACTGCCAGCCTCTAAATGTGTGAAGCTAAGCCGAAGAACATGGACTCTAAACCTGTGAAGATGGACTCACAGGCTGCAGGCTGTAAAGTATACAGTCAATCCTCTTCCAGGAAAAGACTGGAAAATGGGTGTTTCTGCCTTCTCCCTTTGTGCTGAGGCCTGTCCCAATAGTCACACTGAATGCTCACGTGCCCATTAAAAATGGCTTATTTTTCTATACTCCTGTTGGTCTTGTAGATGTATGTCCCACTGTCTTCCAGAGGTAGATATATTTTGGGATGGGATGGGGTCTATTGAGTAGCAGGGATGGCAAATCCTTGCTCCTCATGAAAAAGCTGGGAGTTGGGGATTCCCTCCCAATACTATGGCACTATGCCAGGGTTAGTGTTTATGGACAGAATATGTGTAGGGTTGATGCTGGACATGGCTCTTCTCCATCCCCAGACCCTGGTGCCATGGCCTTGGACCCTGGCAGGAAGCTATGGAAGAGAAAGTAATAATAATGCAGCTCAGGTTTTACTAAGGACAATGGAAGTGAGTCACCAGATAGTATCAAGGAGAAACAGCACAGAACAATGCGTATGTGTCCCTCCTACCCCCTGTTTGCCTGGTCACCTGCTTGCTTGCCTATAGACAGAGAGTTTCGCTTAAGTGATTGCCCAGGGCTTAGCTATAAAAACTGTGGCCTCTATCAGTGGGAGCTTTCACCAACCTGCTGTTGTTGGTGCTCACCTGTATATAAGAAATACAGGCTATGTCTCCTCCCTCTGGTCCTCCTGTGGTTTCATTGGAGTCCCAAAACAACACAAACTGATGTTTCAGTTCTGGACTTCCTGCGTTAAAATGTGTCTCAGCCTTTCCTACCCATTTTATTAAGGGTATTTCCTTAGTTGCCTGATGTGTAAGAGTCACTCAGCTACTTTCTGGATTTCTCTCAGAGGAATTTCTCTGTGTGTGTATCTGTGAAATGAAAGATGTTCAGGAGCTTCTTAGTCTCCATCTTTACCCCTCCAACTAAATCAGTCTTGACGTGTTGGTTAAACAGCCACCCCATTAATTCGATATTGTAATTGTAAGTTATAAATGGAATGCTTTTTGTAATTTCACTTTCAGAATTTTTGTTGTTAGTGCATAGAAATATGTAGATTTTTCTATATTGACATATTTTATATAACCTTGGTAAGTCCATATATTAGTTCTACACATTTTTATAAGATTTCTTAGGATTGTAATATATATAAAATCTTCTTTCTTAATCTGGATGTTTTTTATTTGTTTTTCTTGCCTTATATACTTTGCTTACACCTTTGTATAATGTTTAATAAAAATGATGAGGAGGGCATTCTTGTCTTGTTCCTGATCTCAAGAAAAAAATAATTTGGTTTTTCAATATTAAGTATAATTTTTTTAAAGTGACAGAAGAGGAAATAAAGAGACAGACTACCACAATCACCCCTACTGGGATCCACCCGGCAACCCCCCATCTAGGGCTGATGCTCACAAGGAGCTATATTTAGCACCTGAGGCTGATGCACTCAGAGCAACCGAGCTATCCTCCACACCTGGGCAACATTCCAGCCACTGGCTGTGGGAGGGGAAGAGGGAGAGAGGGAGAACAAGAAGATGACAGAAACAGATAGTCACTTCTCTTGTGTGCCCTGACTGAGAATCAATGCTCTATCCACTCAGCCAACTGGCCAGGGCCAAGTATAATATTAATGTAATCTTTCTTTTGATACTGAATTGACTTCACATTTGGGAATGCTATGCATATGTTCTCAAGAAGTAGCTGTTGACCAATGCAGTGGTCGGCAAACTCATTAGTCAACAGAGCCAAATATCAACAGTACCACGACTGAAATTTCTTTTGAGAGCCAAATTTTTTAAACTTAAACTATATAGGTAGGTACATTGTTATGAACTTAATTAGGGTACTCCTAAGCTGACCTTTACTAAAAACATGCCTGCATATGGTATTTTGTGGAAGAGCCACACTCAAGGGGCCAAAGAGCCGCCTGCATGTGGCTCGCGAGCCGTGGTTTGCTGACCACTTGCCCAATGGAACAAAAATCACTCTGGTTTTGAAAATCAGTTTTTAAAGAAAGTCAATAGATTCTATATTAATAAACTATATTATAATGTAGATATGCACGAATTATTGGCCTAGTCATGTGTTACGATACCATCAACTACATATGGTAAAAGCTTGGTGATTTTAATGAGAGTGATGGTTATATTCCCAAAACAAATAACATTTCTTTTCTACCTCATATGTTGTTACTTAGTCATTACACAGATAAATATGCTACCATCTACTAGGGCTCTTAAGACAGGCTGTGATACCCATTAGGATGTTATATCTATTTATATTAATTCCACTTTGTATTGGCTTGTCAATGTCAGAAATTCATTTCTGGCATGACAATGTTTAACATATTGACTTTCTTTGAATCCCATTGTTGGTAAGAATAAAATGTCAAAACCCTCTATTTGCTAGAATCTCCTTGTATAATATTATTGTAAGTGCAGATATCTCATAAACATAAGATTTTTTGTCTTATAGTGATTAATACCAGAATATCATAATTTAAAGATTTATAATATTTATATTTTTAGAAGATATATTAGATCATCCAGACTATGGGCCTACTAAAAGTAATGGAAAAGATCAGTTAAAATTTCTAAGTATTTGTATAATAATCACTTAAGTAGTATGATTATACTTTATTCAAAAACACAATACAGTAAGAGTTTACAATCTACTGCTGCATTTTAATATCACAACTCTATAGTGAAGCCCAGTTCACTAGAGACTAAAAATTCCTGTCAAAGTGTGATGGCCTGCTTTTCCTATAAAGATAACAGATACATCTCAGTCCCTTTGCAGTCTTTGGGTCCTTTTCTTCTTCAAAGACAATATTCTCACCAAAGAAATACATGGTGAGTAAAGAAACAATGAAAAAAACATTCTAAACTTTTCTAAGATATACCACTTTTGAGATCAAAATCTTGGGCAGATGGTCCTCTAATAATGACAGGAGAATGGCCCCCTGAAAGGCTAGTTTACCACTACATGGCAGAGTTAACAAGATATACTAGTGAGCCTTGCCAAGTATTTAAAAGAACTTGCCTTAGGCCATTAAGGATTTTATGCAAATGCATGTATCTAGTTCAATAACCAACTATATTTAATATGAAAAGCTAACATAATTTTAAAAATTTGAATTACAATAAAAACTTTCTTAAATAGCCATTTCAATCTTGTTTTTCTTAAAATTAGAGAACATTAGTCACCAGTTTCTATCATTCTTGTGATACCTCTAAGTATTAGCGATCTTTATGCATAAAGTGGTGCATTTATCATTTATAAAGAGAAAAAACCATTATTTAATTTGCCAAATGATATCATAGTAAAGCAAATACTGTAATTAGTTTTAAAGGCCACTTTGGCAGATATCAAGCTAATCTGCATCAAATATATTGAATTCTACATTAGAAATATAATGATCATTAAAATAAAAATATTATCTTATGCTATAAAAAGCTTAGTAAGTAATATAGTGTAATCATTTATTGGAATATTATTTCAAGGCACAATTGAAATAATTTTAAATGCTTGAGAAATTCTTGTGAAAAATAAAAAAGAGTTCTTACCAAGTTTGCAATGATATAATGGTAGCCTTTAACATGCTTTCCAACACTCACAATCTGTAAAGATATGACAATAGGAGAAAATCAATTTAAATTTACTGAATGAGCATACTTTTAAAAAGTAGAATTCTTACTATTTTAGTATAATTCCTTGTAGAAGATTCATAAGCCACATTAAAAATTAAGTGATTAAGGAAAGAAAAAAACACCTCTGATTTTAAGCATTGTAAGTATAAACACTCAATTATTTCCCTATACCTGTGCAAAAAACTGCAAGAATATAATTCTCTCAAAGAGAATCACTATATTATAAAACACATCAATAGTTTACATATTTTTCTATGGAAAACATATATAAACATAAGAAGCCTAAAATGATTTTGTTCTAAAAATTTAGAGGTACTTAATTTATTGGTAATGTATAGAAATGTGCAATAGAATGTTGGATGTCTTTAACTGGTAGGAATGATTTTCTGTGAGTAGACTGGATTATTGCTATGAGCAGCAAGCAATGTCATTCTAAGGCAAATCTGTTTTTAGGTACCTCTGATACCACAGAATACTTAGTTAATTGTCACTTGCATATGAATATAGCAATATTTTATTATAATAAAGAAAATCAGGAGGAGACATCATCAAGATACTTTTCTCTCTGTTACATTAATTTTTCCCTAAGGATGTTTTTTCAGAAATTTTTAGGAAATTAGAAACACAGAATTTTAAGAAAAAGAAATAATAGAACTTGAAGAAAATGTACAACTTATTTCTGCACTGAAAAGTGAAACTCTTGTTTAAAAACTAAATATTTCCTTCCATGAAAGACAATTTAATGACAGTTAGTAATGAGCAGCTTCGTAACCTCAATCATATCCTCAAATGTAACAACACAGTATATGATTTTCATGTACTTTCCTTATCAAAAAAATTTTTAGTTTTTTTAGCATATTAATATGCTTTAAAAATATTTGTTTGTAAATTAGTGAGTTGTACATGAAATAAAGGAAAACCTTATTTAAATCTAGAAGATGAATGTCTAAGAAACAGTTTTACATATATGGCTAGCAGTGGAATGGAATCATTGCTCATCTCTTTTTTATTTATTACATCTAAGATCTCCTCTATTTTCCCCCAAATTCATCATCTGTATATTGTATTGTGTGTTCACCACCTCAAGTGAAGTCTCCTCTCATCACCATTCATCTTTTTTTAAATGGCAATGTTGGCCCTGGCTGGTTGGCTCAGTGGTAGAGCATCGGCCGGGCGTGTGGAAGTCCCATGTTTAATTCCCAACCAGGGCACACAGGAGAAGCACCCATCTGCTTCTCCATCCTTCCTCCTCTCCTTTGTCTCTATCTCTCTCGCAGCCAAGGCTCCACTGGAGCAAAGTTGAAGCCGGCTCCATGTTCTCAGCCTCAGGCACTAGAATGGCTCCAGCAGCAACGAACAATGCCCCAGGTGGGCAGAGCATCACTCCTTGGTAGGCATGCTGGGTACATCCTGGTCTGGTGCATGCAGGAGTCTGTCTGACTGCCTCCCTGATTCTAACTTTGGAAAAATACAAAATAAAAATAAAAAAAAATATAAAAAAAAGCAATGTAATTTTATTTAATTAATTAATTAATTAATGACAGAGACAGAGGAAGAAAGAGATAGAGACAGACAGGAAGGAGAGAGATGAGAAACATCAATTCTTCATTGCAGCTCCTTAGTTGTTCATTGATTGCTTTCTCATGTGCCTTTACTGGGGGGCTACAGCAGACTGAGTGACCCCATGCTCAAACTAGCGACCTTGGGCTCAAGCTGGTGAGCCTTGCTCAAACCAGATGAGCCCATGTTCAAACCAGTGACCTCAGGGTTTCGAACTTAGGTCCTCTGCATCCCAGTGTGATGCTCTATTCACTGCGCCACCATCTGGCCAGGTAACCATTCATCTTTGTCTTTAAGTTTCTGTAGTTTCACTACAATGAGTTTGGATTTTTACTTTTTAATTTTTGTTATATTGCTAGGATTCCTTGTACTTCTTGACTATGAAGATTGCCTGTCAACAATTCTCTACAGTATCCCTTAAAATCTCTTCCAAGAAGTTATTGTGTTTGCTTCAAACAGATGCTGCTATGTTGGTATTACTGTCTAAGAGCCCATTTTATAATTATTTATCCATTTCCAGATATCCAGATGGCAATGGGTGTATCAACTCAAAATACAATCTACCTGCAAAAGGCTGTGAAGACAAATTCTCATAGATAATACCTCTCTCACCACACTAAGCTCAAGCCAAGACAAAAAATAGTTAGTTGACTTTTTGAAAGGTAGTAGATTTTCTTCTTTTTCTCTCTCTTTAGTGAGAGAAGAGATAGTAGGCAGACTCCCGCATGAACCATGACTGGGATCCACCTGGCAACCCCTGTCTGGGGTCAATGCTTGAACCAATCGAACTATTTTCAGCTCCTGAGGCTGACATGCTCAGACCAACTGAGCTATCCTCAGCACCTGGGGACACAATAGAATCA
Organism: Saccopteryx bilineata; assembly: GCF_036850765.1. Taxonomy (NCBI): domain Eukaryota; kingdom Metazoa; phylum Chordata; class Mammalia; order Chiroptera; family Emballonuridae; genus Saccopteryx; species Saccopteryx bilineata. The sequence continues at coordinate 314,175,151 of NC_089490.1, forward strand.
ATCAAGTCACTGGCTATATAAGGGGAAGAGAGAGAAAAGGGAGAGAGTGTGGGAAAGAGAAGCAGATGGTCACTTCTCCTGTGTGTCCTGACTGGGAATCAAACCCAGACATCCATATACTGGGCCTACCCTTAATCACCTGAGCCGCTAGTCAGGGCCTTTTTTTCTTTTTCTTTAATTGAGTTGTTATCCTCAATAGTCTGGCTTAATATGAGATCTAATATGAGATTTACTATGAGATCATAAGCCCAAAGTTCCTGTTCTTTTTTAATTTTAGGAAGACAGGAAGGGAAGAGAAAAAGACACAGAGATAGAAACATTGATCTAGTCTTGTATGTGCTCAGTCCAAGAATCGAACCAGCAAGTTCTGTGCTTAGGAATGATGCTCCAACCAACTAAGCTATCTGGCCAGGGCTTAAAGTTTCTGTTCTTGGGTGAGCATTAAATTCTCAGTCAGACTACCCAATCTGGCAACTTCTTTTGGTGCAGTCATCTTTGATTTTTGGTTCCTGAAAGTTTTCACTTTCTTGGAAGCTAAGCTTTGCATTTGTAATGTTTTACATAGTATTTCCCCCCCTCCCTGAAGTGAGGAGCAGGGGGCAGCAGACAGACAGCCTCCCACATGTGCCCGATTGGGATCCACCCAACATGCCCAGCAGGGGGCGATGCTCTGCTCATTTGGGCCGTTGCTTCGCTGCAACCGGAGCCATTCTAGTGCCTGAGGCAGAGGCCACAGAGCCATCCTCAGTGCTCAGGCCAACTTTGCTTCAATGGAGCCTTGGCTGAGGGAGGGGAAGAGAGAGATAGAGAGAGAAAGGATGGGGGAAAGGTGGAGAAGCAGATGGGTGCTTCTCTTGTGTGCCCTGCCCAGGAATCAAACCCGGGACTTCCACACACTGGGCCAACACTCGACCACTAAGCCAACTGGCTAGGGCTTACATAGCATTTTTACGTGTTTTATAGTGCCAGATGTATTATGTTCACAATGTATGTAAAATAAATTCCCTTCCATAATCTTTCAATAAAGATGAGAACAGGCAATAAATAAATGGAATTATAAAGAAACTTCAGTAAAGAAACAGCTTAATTAGTCATCATAATGGGTAACCCAAACCTGAGTGATTTATCATGGGCCAAGTAGCCTGAAGCCCTCTTATTTTGGGGGCATCTCAGATACAGCTTGTGCAAAAGATGATTTTCAAGGCGCATGATGGTTGGTACTCAGTTGTGAAACTGCATACTATTATTCAGTTGACTAGAGATTCCTACATTTGACTTCAGCAGGGATTGTTGCCACTGGGCAACCCATTATTTATCTCTTACCGATTCACCATAACTTTGCTGTGGCCTTTATGCACCCTCTTTAAACCCCTGTACTCATTCTGCCTCTTCTCTCTCAACATCCTCTGCTTGTGAATTCTGTGTGGCCTTAGTCAATAACCTCTGCTGTCTCTTAAATTCACTTTCAGGTATAAACACTGTAAGTGTTAAAAGGATGTGGAACCAGTGGAAATTCTGCACTGGGTGCCTCTGTAAAGAAATCATTGTCAGTTCTAGATTGCCTGGTAAAGAACTGTAATAAATGAAATGTTATGTAATACATTTTCAAAGGGTGAGGACTTATAGAAACCGCAAAGAACCAAAAGTGACAAAAATCCTGGCAGCAAAGGCCTTGCTTGCAGAGCTTGATATGCATCAACATTCTGGGAACCAAGGGCCTTAGGGAGCAGTGATCTGCAGATTTATTTACCTGGCTGGCAATGCTAGAAAGAACACCTTTTTTGCTGAGCCAGATCCTGGCTGGGAAAGAACAAATGTCCGGCACATGTTGTTCCAAAGGCCTCATTGCCTTTGAACAGACACCACTCTGAGCTGGCGTAGCCACTTGACTGGATGGACATTTCTTTGTGAAAAAAAATCCAATTTATACCCCATAATAAAGTACTCTATACTTAGAGTGTTGCTTAATTTTTAAAAAATGATTGTGTAAAATTGACATCATAGATGTTGTTTCACATCTTTTATCTCAACCAAAGTGGAAGACTATCTCATGTTTAAAAAAATCTGAGTGACTTGAATTTGGATGTAAAATAATCCATGTGGCTTTTTATATTTGTTATTCTTTTTTAAAGAGGGGAAAGAAACAGCTTGAGGTGAATGACATGAATGTAAAAGAGCACTATCTTCATTCAAGTATGTTGGCTGAGTTGTTGAGAGGAAATAATACCTAGGGTGAGGACTTAGTTGCAATAATTAATTATGGGCCCTGGCCAGTTGGCTCAGTGATAGAGTGTTGGCACGGTATATGAAAGTCCTGGGTTCATTCCTGGTTAGGGCACACAGGGGAGGTGACCATCTGCTTCTCCACCTCTCCCCCTTCTTTCTTTTTCTCTCTCTCTCTTCCTCTGCTGCAGCTATGGCTTGAATGGTTCGAGTGAGTTGGCCTGGGGCACAAAGAATGGCTCCATGAACTCACCTCAGGTGCTAAACTAGCTTGGTTGCTGAGCAATGGAGCAGCAGCCTAGACAGGCAGAGCATGGCCTGGTAGGGGGCTGGCTGGGTGGATCCCGGTCAGGGTGCATGCTGGAGTCTGTCTGTGCCCTCCTGCCTCTCACTTAATAATAAATAAATAAATAAATAAATAAATAAATAAATAAATATGGCCTTTCATAATGACAGAAGATTGTAGTAGAAAGTCTGCATTTCCATTTATTTTTATCTTAGAAGAGAAATGATGAAACTAGACAAAGAGTTCTATAGAAGAGGGTTAAAAGGGGGATTAGTGTTGATGGAAGGTGACTTGACTTGGGGTGGTGAACACACAGCAAAATGTACAGATAATGAATTATAGAATTGAACACATCAACCCCATCTAATTTTATTAACCAATGTCATCTCAATAGATCCAATTAAAATAAATTAAAACAAAGAATGAATTGGGAAGGATACACAAGTTATGTGTACTGATCATACACTTTCAAAAGAACTCATCTTTATAAGAATAAAACTTAGAAAAATTGATTAATTTATTCTTTTAATTACTTTTTCTTGTTTTTTTTTTTTTTAAAAAATAAACAACTGTTTAGAAATAGCGATGGTATTGGTCAAATTATTCAGTTCCAAAATCAGGCTTATGTATATCAATAAGGTAAATGCCAGATGGCATCACTGAAATGATTTCTTCTATTTTTTTATTTAATGAGAGAAGCAGAGGCAGAGACAGATTTCTGCATGCGCCCCAACCCAATCCACCTGACAAGCCCACTAGAGGGTGATGTTCTGCCCATCCGAGGTGTTGTTCAGTTGCTCAGCAACAGAGCTCTTCTTAGCACCTGAGGCAGAAGCAGTGGAGCCATCTTCAGGCCCAGGGCCAACTCTCTACAGTTGAGCCATGGTTGCAGGAGGAGAAAGAGAGAGAGAGAGAGAGAGAGAGAGAGAGAGAGAGAGAGAGAAGCAAGAGAGGAAGGGGTGGAAAAGCAGATGGATGCTTTCCTGTGTGCCTTGACTGGGAATCAGACTGAGGACATCCACATGCCACACTGACGCTCTACCACTGAGCCAAACACCCAGAGTCTGAAATTATTTCATTAACAATTTTGGCACAACTGATTTTTATGAATGGGACTGGCACTTTTAAATGTTTATTTAATTATTAAAATTAGAGAAAAATAAATTCAGGACATTTTTCCATCTTGACTCTACGTTTAAATAATGGTAGTTCAATAAATGTCTCCTCTGTGCAAGTGTATGGTTAGGAGATTCAAAGATTATAAAGATAAGTAAGCCAGTGCTGCTGTTACAAAGATGCTTATTATGACTGCAGTACAAAGCAGAATAAAGGAACTTGTGTGGGTTTTAAGGAGAAGTGATATTATTTGATTGGGAGAACAAAGTAGTTTTTAAGAAAGAATAGATCCTACTAAATATTGATTGGATGAATACAGAAGTTAATGAGAATATAAATGTCACAGCACTAGTATATTAAGATCAATTTGAAATTTGCCAAATGCATAAAGTTTGTTCTTCAATCCACAATCAGATTTTATGTTAATCGTTCATTTATCAATGGTTTATACAGCACTCAGGGGTCTTTTGAGATAAGAGCTGATAGAGTATTTATTTATTTTTTTTTTGTGGCAAAGACAGAGAGAGTCAGAGAGAGGGACATATAGGGACAGACAAACAGAAAGGGAGAGAGATGAGAAACATCAATTCTTCGTTGTGGCTCCTTAGTTGTTCATTGATTGCTTTCTCATATGTGCCTTGGCCAGAAGGCTACAGCAGACCGAGTGACCCCTTGCTCGAGCCAGCGACCTTAGGCTCAAGCTGGTGAAACTTGCTCAAACCAGATGAGCCCGCGCTCAAGCCGGACTCTTGAACCTGGGTCCTCAGCATCCCAGTCCTATGCTCTATCCACTGCCCCACTGCCTGGTCAGGCGATAGATAATTACCTAAAACTATTATTCCCTAGCTACGACTATTATACTGAACACTGTCTTCAAGCTAAAGACCTACAATGGCACACGTGAGTATGAATATGAGTCATTTTGGTTTTCCTTTTAATTAGATTTTATAAGTCAGCTGGAAATTCTTTTTTTTTTTTCCCCTGAAGCTGGAAACGGGGAGGCAGTCAGACAGACTCCCGCATTCGCCTGACTGGAATCCACTCGGCATGCCCACCAGGGGGCGATGCTCTGCCCCTCTGGGGCGTCGCTCTGCTGCAACCAGAGCCATTCTAGCGCCTGAGACAGAGGCCACAGAGCCATACTCAGCGCCCGGGCCATCTTTGCTCCAATGGAGCCTTGGCTGCGGGAGGGGAAGAGAGAGACAGAGAGGAAGGAGAGGGGGAAGGGTGGAGAAGCAGATGGGCGCTTCTCCTGTGTGCCCTGGCCGGGAATCGAACCCAAGATTCCTGCACGCCAGGCTGACACTCTACCGCTGAGCCAACCGGCCAGGGCCTGGAAATTCTTCTCTGAGTTATCATGTTCCAGAAACTTCAGTGACCTAGAGAAAACAGTATAACATATTTGGTAGTTTTAAAGACCTGGGAAATATTGGAAATTTATTGTAATGAGGGCAGTCACTCTCACTGATCCTTTTCATCTACAGAAATGTCAAAACTCCCAAATGTCCCCTGAATGCTGATTTTTAAAGATGCTTCACAATATTTTATTATAGATAAACACCAAAGCTTTCATTTGTTTTGTTAGTTTTCTTTGGTTCTATGAGAAGACAAACATAAGACTGCGTACTAAACTGCAATCTTATAAGATAACAGAAGGATCTTTAGTATCGGAGCATATGATGCACAGATGGGGAGGGGAGAGTAAAGAGCCTTGCACCCACCAGAATTACTGCATTTAGTGTAAGAGAGTTCAGGAGAAGATAGGGAATGAGAGCTCTCATCAAATACTTTCAGAGAAAGTAGCACACATGTGAACGCACACATGTGTGTATAAATATTTATTTTCTTCTATACTTGAAGATGTTAGAAATGATAAAAGCCTCTCCCTGGCCGGTTGGTTCAGTGGTAGAGTGTCACCCAGCAGGTGGAAGCCCCGGGTTTGATTTGGGTCAGGGCACACAGGAGAGATGACCATCTACTACTTCTCCACCCTTCTTCCTCCCCTTCTCTCTCTCTTTCTCTTTCTCTCTCTCCCTCTCCCACAGGCATGGCTCAAATGGTTCAAGCAAGTTGACTTGGGGTGCTGAGAATGGCTCCATGGCCTGCCTCGGGTGCTAAAGTAACTCGGTTGCTGAGCAACAGAGAAGGGGCCCTAGATGGGCAGCGTACCCCCCCCCCCAAACCCAGGGGCCTTGCTAGGTGGAACCTGATCCAGGCTCATGCTGGAGTCTGTCTCTTTGCCTCCCCTCCTCTCACTTAAAAAACAAACAAACAAACAAATGAAAGAAATTATAAAAGCCTCTAATTAGGACAAACTCTTTTTTAGGAGAAAGGGAGGGGAAGAGTTGCCCATAAAAGAATGGCTACCTCTCAAAACACTGATCTCTCTCACTAGAAATTTCCAGAAGCAGCTGACTCACAACCACTAAAGATGTTACAGTCGAATGCTTTGGGCTCTAGAAGCTTATACAGTCTTAAAAGTGCTATTTCCATGTCGCCAGTCACTCTATGGGTGCCCTACCCATGCCTTTCTTCTCACTACGCCACTGTGTACTTGCTCATAACTTGTAACTGCCAGCACCTGAATGTCAGGGTCTTCTCTGATCTTTAGAGCCACTTCCTCCTCGGGGGTGGGGTGGGTGGTGGCTATATCAGGTCCAAAGTGCCAGGGGATTAATGCCATCTTCCCCAGCAGCCCTTGCACAATGATTGACAGGAGCGTGTACGTAGATACTTCTGACTGCCTTGTTTCACAAGTGAGATGATTCTGATATGTATGTTTTACAGTAGCTCCACTAATTACACTAATTTCAAATGATATTAAATTCTTTTCATCTGCATAGTAATTTGCTAGATAAATGCTCCTTTTATTGACTGCATTTCTTCACTCCATTTCAGGTGTGTTCTTCACCTAACAAACCAACAGATTACACGTAAATCCTTGTTCTAAGGTCTTCTTCTGGGGGAAACCAAACTAAGACAGTTCTTAATTTAAAGAAAGTTACCAGTGTAATCTGTAACTTTTGCTGATGAACTGTCCCAAGCTTTTCATCTCTGCAGTGTAACACATCTATGTTATATTCTAAATCCCTAATCTCTATGTAGGATCAGGAACTCAAGTTGCAGAAAATACTTTTATTTGGATATTTAAGTTTGGTTTAAAGGTTATTTTCTTATATAGAGAAATAGGAATGAATGGTATCTTTATTTAAAAATTATTTATATTGCTGAAACATAATTTTCCCCTTTACACTGTCTTATATTCTTTAAGGATACCCATTTTTAGTATCGGTTTGCTATTGTTTCTTTCCTTAACTTTATTACAAATAATAAAAAAAAAATTCCCTTAGTTCTACCCTTTCAGATCACAAATTGTAGATAACTTTATATGACTTGAATATAGTAGTAGAACTATAAATGCAAAGCAAGGGGTGGAATTCAGGTGTTTAATTTCTACTCCATGACACTCCCCAACAGCATAATTGCTAACAGCTACAGAAAGCACATGGTAGGATACACCTGTATATCTTTCTCTCTGACAGTTATGGTGGTTCAAAAACTCTACATCCACAGAGCTTGAACAATCTTGTAATTCTCATTATGTTTACTCTGAAAATCTCTTAGCAGACATCCACTTTGAGTTAATAGCATTTTAATTTCGTGATTTAGAATATTTGTAAAGAGGCACAACAGATAATCTGGAATTTGTAATTATTAATTTGAAACACACATAATAGCTTGAAAGGACCAATGAGCAGAACATTCTTCTTTAATTAAAGAGACATTTTGTAAGAAGCAATATAAAATTAATTCTAATGACACACATTAAATATTGTAAATACAATCATTAAGTGATGGAGCTGGGACTCCAGTTCAGGTTTTCTGACTACAATTTTTACACATTTTTTTAAATTGCAACTTGCTGCCTTCCTTAGGCCATAACAATTTTTTAAAATGACATATTTCTGACCAATATTAATCTGTCATTCATAAGAGCAAAATGACTTAAACAGATACTTGTGAGACATTCTTTATCACACTGGATATATGATGATGCCAACCTTGTATATGAGAATAACTAGATTTCTCATAATAAAACAAAGACACAGTTCTCCCCTCCACCCCCAACCATCTCCTGTCTGAACATATTGCATATTTGAATACGGCATTCATGCAAGGTGTTCCTAATTTGTTTCATAACAGACTAGGTCAGGAACTCATCAATGGGAATTATCAGGTAAAATTAAACATATCCAAGTCTAGGCTTGCAAATTCTTTATATATCCATAATAAATCTAATTAGCAGAAAAGTATAAATAATTTGGGTTCAATTTTGTACAAGTTGTACTTTACTAGGTGTGTATTTAAAATGACAGTGCAAGTATATATCCTAGATTTAATACCAAGACAACTCAATAAAATAGATAATTTTATTTATGTGACAAGCTCAAAGTGATCAATTAAAAGTTAACTATGTACAGTACAATTCAATGTTAAGTATATTTTATGATGTTCTCTTTGAAAATGAGAACTCTATAAATGGTTGTATATAGAATTAACTTTCTATTAATCAGACTATCTCATTTTTTGAGATGTCCAGAATTGGATCTATCATGACTGAAAAAATATTTTGGGTTGTAAAGAAAATTTGAGCAGGTATATTTTTAGGCTAATAAAATATAAAGAGGTGACAGCAAAAAAAAGTTTTGTAACCATTTTTAAAGGAACACTAGGTTAAATAAGGTTTTAGGGGTTTCTCTGCTGTAAGAATTTTTAGAGATTTTAATATGTTAAAGTACACTAACATCCTAAGAGGCAGATAGAGTGTGCAGTTCTGTAGAACAGTTTTAAAAGGTTGTTTAAGGTCATCTTTTCTATAATATTATTTTTCACGCACATCTTCCCTGAACTTTCACATATATTTCAAACCTCAGCTGTTTGAATGGCACTTTCTTATTTCTCTTTAATGTTGATCATTTTTACCTCCGGTAAACACACAACCTAAATCATTTGAGACAATGTAAGATCAGTTCTGTCCATAATTTTTGTGATAGCACCTCACTATTTTGTTATTTCAGCTAGTGTCTTTTTGGTCATGAGTTTTTCAATTTGCATGTTTGCAATTATATTCAACAGATGAAATTGTGATTAATTAAATATGTAAGACATATGGCCCCAGAATGGTTCTCTTTATTCTTATTGCGGTAGAATATTTTCTTTGCCTTTAAATTTATGTGTTATGTCTTTCTTCAATCTGATAGGAGAAGTCAGGTTCCTGTGAAGTGAATTCAGAATGAGAAGACATTGATGTAAGCAGTATCTTGTTGCAGAAAGAGTTATTCAAAATTCTTCTGAATAAACCCTTTACATGTGTAACTTTACAAACAAATGAAAGGTCATAACAAACAGAACAGGCAGAAAAACTATGCTTCTTCCTAATAAATGAGGTTCTTTTATTTGGTGTTGGTCTGTAATATTTGCGTAGCAGCTTCACTGGACATAATAATTATGTTATATATTCACTGGGTAGGTCTTTGGCCCATATTTTCACATAGGACATGAGAAACTCAAAGACTATTTATTCATAATGACTGTAAATACTGTTAACATTGTTTTAAAATTTTGTGGTTTTTTTTTTTTACCTCAGTCAGATCAGTTAAACTTTTCAAAATATTAACAAAACAATAAAGATTATGAATGCCTAAGTTAGGTATATCATGGTGTTTGGCAAAGTAGACATTTAATAAATGCACTTAGTAAATAATATCTTATTATCACTACTTGGCATTACATATTTATTTGTTTGTTAATTGTGTGGCTCCCTCCCTAAAATATAAGCTCCATGGGGCAGAAACTTCTACTGAACTTTCAACACTGTTTGGCCTATAATAAGCCTTGAATAAACATATGTTGCATAGATGTCAAATAAATAAAACTATACACTGCTATACATAACACATAAATAATAAAATATAAAGTTGAGGAACATTGGCTCATTTAGTACACGACTTAGTCACCAGGTGTCCCCCTTCCAGTCCATTCTTTATGTTGTCAGCGGAATTATCTTTTAAAAACTCAAAGTCGATTATGTTTAAAAACATCCAATAATATGTAAATATTGTGATGAATTTAAAACTATTAGGGACAGCCTGCGAGGCCCTCCATAACCTGTCTTCAGTTTGCCTTCTCCTTTCCCCTGCATGTGCTGTTCCAACCATACTCACTTGCTGTCCCTACACAGGTGGCTTTCTCCCAGAGTTTTGCTCTGAACATGCCCTGAATGCCCTTTCCCTGCTCTTCGTCCTGGGGAACTCTGACTCATCTTTCAATAATTTGTTTCCATCTTGATTACACCTTTCCATATCAGGCTGGATGATTTGCATGTGTTCCTTTGTTGTCCTCTACATTTCAAATTCCTTCAAGGAATGCACTGAAATTGATTTAACTTTCGATACAGTGCTTGAAAATTATTAGGTATTGAATAAAATGTTTGTTAAGTAAATGAGCAAATGGATGAGTGTTGTGTACATTGATAAGAAAGGAAAATGAATGGTGGGGTGGTAGAGACAAGAAAATTTGTTGCCCTTGTGTTATCTGCACAATATTTACATTATATCATTATATTATATTAGAATACTTGACTTGTAAGTTTATATTATAATAATCAGCAAAAGTAAACACAAAATTAATTATAGAAATATAATTTAAATATATATATATTTCTGATCTATGCTCTGTGGTTTTAAAGGAAGGGCACAGAGCAAGTACAGAGACAATTTAAGCCTAGATCTTGAAAGAATATACTATAATAACCATGTTATATATGAACCTTAAAATATAGGAAATAAATTTCCTATGTACAATCTTTTTTTTTTCTTTTCTTTTCTGAAGCTGGAAACAGGGAGACACAGTCAGACTCCCGCATGCGCCCGACCGGGATCCACCCGGCACGCCCACCAGGGGTGACGCTCTGCCCACCAGGGGGCGATGCTCTGCCCCTCCAGGGCATCACTCTGCCGCGACCAGAGCCACTCTAGCGCCTGGGGCAGAGGCCAAGGAGCCATCCCCAGCGCCCGGGCCATCTTTGCTCCAATGGAGCCTTGGCTGCAGGAGGGGAAGAGAGAGACAGAGAGGAAGGAGGGGGAGGGGGTGGAGAAGCAAATGGGCGCTTCTCCTATGTGCCCTGGCCGGGAATCGAACCCGGGTCCCTCGCACGCCAGGCCGACGCTCTACCACTGAGCCAACCGGCCAGGGCACTATGTACAATCTTGATCTTAATTCTATTTGTCAGTGATTATGTGAAACTTACTTTTTTTTTTTTTTTGGTAAAAATGACACTGCTTTAATTTTCTTCCACAATCTGATCTTAAACTTGGCACCAGTTGTATATGAGCTCAGAGAAAATCTAGACAACTGGTAGGGAATTTGTGTACAATTATGTGGTTAAGCTGAAGGAAAGGATTAGGAGTGAACCTGTTCCATTATTTTTCTAAAAAGATGCATCACTTCATTTACTAACAGGTACACTGTTGAACATAAATAATCTAGAATGTAAAAAATGTAGTTATATTTATAATGCTTACAAGACTCAGAAAGGTGTTGTTAAAGGTATTATTGAATGTTTTCCTTCCTTTTTGTTAATTTTACTGGCTTTTAAACATTTAAAGAGTAACTACAAAATTCTACTAAAATGAATTATGAAGTTATCCTCTTTTTTCTATTTAATGAGGACTATTACTTACCAATTCCTAAAACATAGTAGAAAAGTCTATGAAGCTGATTTTTATTTAAAGCTAGAAAAACTAATTTTTTCTATATCGTATATCTAAAATTATCAAGCAGACTTTCCTATATCTTTCTAAAAGAAACTGAACTTTTGAATGTTTAAGTCAATAACAATAATTGCAACTGATGGGCAAATGAGTTTGTAAAATCTGTATTTTCTAAGTTTGCTCACTTTTATTATTAAAAGTGGCCGCTGCCCAGGTGAATGGCACTGCCAGTAATTACTTTATTTTCCTGCTTGGGAAGGGGCTTTGTTATACTAGTATTGCTGGAGGAGGGGTTTTCCTGCCAAGAAAACTTTATGAGGAAGGAGAGGAAGAAAGAAGCCAAGATGGCAGGGTGCAGAAGGAGAAGCCAGTTTGTGCAGAGAGGAGAAGGGGGAAGGTGTGCAGATGGGGAACCAGAGGTAACTGAGCTGGTGGGGGCCTTTGATTCTAGGAAACACCGGATGTGTCAGTGGCTTTGTGGGCACTGAATGAGTGGTTTTTGGAGCCCTGTGTGTTTTTACTCACCTGCCGGGTGTGAAGCTAGAATAAAGAAATGGCTCACTAGATTTTAGCTCTAGTTTCTTTACCATCTGTCCGAATCTAATGGGAACCTGAATGTGAATGTCCATGATGGGGGTGACCCCTGGCCATACAGCAACTATTCTAGTAAGTGTTCTTGTAGCACCAACTAAAAAAAATTTAGTTGAACACAAATCCTATCGTTCACAATTCTAAGATAAAATGTTGCATTCTGACAACCATATTTTTCTTCAAAAAACCCCCCCTATTTTGCTTTTTTTACTTTTCCTTTAATTTTAGAATTTTTACTTTATAAGAAAATGAAGAATAGCTGTGACCATGGTAACAGTTGCTAAGAGACAATTAGAGAATCCTTTCTAACTCCCACCAATTCCATTTGCACTAGCCTGACATAGGTCCATAAAGGTGTTTCTGTTTTCTGTGAAAACAAGAAACCCAGTGCATCATAATGGGACTTGTACTTTCAAATCAAGAAAAGTATCATTAAAGAAGTAAATTTCACCTTTTAAAACATGACCTCATGTCTTTCAAGCTTCCTCTTAACTTTGTTGCAGCTCCTGGCTAAGCAAAGTTCAGTATGCAAAAGGAGCTTTGTAATGATGCAAAAGCTGCGAGCTCTGCCAGCACTGCAGTGCTGGAAATTGTTCATATGATTTTTTTGCTACAGTAATTTATTTGAGTGCCTGATTTGTTCTCCTTGTATCCCACTCATTGTTACTTTAATATATGGAAATTAAAAATGCCTGTGCTTTTTTTTCAGCCTACACAACAAACTCTACAAAACCTAAATTTTTGATCATCTTTGGTGGGAGAGATTCTGGATAAGAAATCTCCAGTGATTGAGGGCTTACCTCCTGAAACTTCAAGTGCGACTGGGTGCTCTTCCCTTTAATACAGTGGTCCCCAACCCCCGGGCTGTGGACTGGTACCAGTCCATGGGCCATTTGGTACCAGTCCACAGAGAAACAATAAATAACTTACATTATTTCAGATTTATTTATATTTAAGTCTGAACGATGTTTTATTTTTTAAAAAATGACCAGATTCCCTCTGTTACATCCGTCTAAGACTCACTCTTGATGCTTGTCTTGGTCACATGATACATTTATCCATCCCACCCTAAAGGCCGGTCCGTGAAAATATTTTCTGACATTAAACCAGTCCGTGGCCCCAAAAAGGTTGGGGGCCACTGCTTTAACACATGAAAAAGATGTATTTCCTGCCTGTGTCTTCATGCTCATTCCTACTTCCATCAATTCAACAATTATTTTATGGTCCCCTTTTACATCACTAGGAATATGTTGGTAAATAATAAACATAGACCCTATTTTGATGGAGATAAGATTTCAACAGCAAAGGCAGATGCTTAAACTAATGCAATGCAGACAATCCTTATTCCTGCTACTTCCAATCTTCACAGCTTCACCTTTGCCCTCTACCCGGGTTTTATCCCATAGCACTCATCTCCACCTTCTGAACTTTTTTTGTATTTTTCTGAAGTTGGAAATAGGGAGTCAGTTAGACAGACTCCCGCATGTGCCCGACCAGGATCCACCCGGCATGTCCACCAGGGGGCAATGCTCTGCCCATCTGGGGCGTCGCTCTGTTACAACCAGAGCCATTCTAGCGCCTGAGGCAGAGGCCACAGAGCCATCCTCAGCCCCCAGGCAAACTTTGCTCCAGTGGAGCCTTGGCTGTGGGAGGGGAAGAGAGAGACAGAGAGGAAGGAGAGGGGGAGGGGTGGAGAAGCAGATGGGCACTTCTCCTGTGTGCCCTAGCCGGGAATCAAACCCGGGACTCCTACACGCCAGGCCAACGCTCTACCACTGAGCCAACCAGCCAGGGCCTCTGAGCTTTTTTAGACTCCACTGCCTTTGCAGTTGCTGTCTGGAATACTCTCACCCCATTCCCATTCCTGAGAAAATGCAGTAAATTTTCCATTTAAATGTCTTTTTCCCCCAGGAAGCATTTCTAACGGCCTTGATTATACTTAGTCACCACATCTTCAGGGTTCCTGATACATTTGGCAATAATTCTGTTTCTGAACCCATCAAATTGTAATTATTTATGTTTATGAGTTCTCAGGGTAGGGACCATGTTTTTGCTCATCTTGGTACAGTCCTGCAGTGCCTGGAATGGTGTCTGGCACATAGTGATTGAATGAATAAATAAGGAGTCAAGTGCAGAATCCTTTTGTCTACTGTTATTGGCTCCTTCCTACTCTCAGAATGTATGCTGCTTAATCCTTCTCTAGATGAGGTAAATAATTGAAGCTATTATCTCCAATGATCAGATTCCTTCTGTAATGACTATTTCTCATAACTGAAGCTAGTTTTCCTCCTCTCTTGGTGCTTCTTTCTGTCTCTTCTGTCTCTTTGGAGGTTTTTTTTTTGTTTTTTGTTTTTGTTTCAGTGTGAAAAAAAATGAACTGTGGCCATTAGCCAGTAACTATAATGCTTCTTTCCTTCTAGATAATAAATGGCTCAGTCACTTATGGCACACTGAGGCAGGCTTTTTAGGTCTTTTGCTCTTTTTAATGCTTCATTCAGTGTCCAAGATGTTTTGGGAAGTGTACATGGCCCAGGTAGAGCTCTAGATTTAGTACATTTCCTTATGTTAGAGAATTCTGAAAATTTATAAGTGCAAACTCAAGATAAACAGCCTTTATCTGTTAATCAGTAGTGCCACACGTTCAGCAATTTGCCAAAAATCTGGTGTGAGCCTTGTCATGTCACTTAGATGGTGCCAGACAAGGAGGCGGCCTTGGACACTTAGAACAAGGTAACCAGGGCCATGCTCACATTTCACCACCTACGTGCAAGTGGCAACATTTCTGTTTGCAAGGAATTTTCTACTTTCTAATTGATTGTGCCCCGAGGAAGGATTATTGGCTTCTTTTGATGATGCAATAAGCCTTTGGGAGGTCAATCATGGCTTTTAGGCATTTTTGATTAATTTGCAAACAGCAGGGAAGGTCACTGGCTTTGCTCATTATCTGAGATTCACATTGTGTCTAATGAAACACTGAATTTCCCTTTTATACAGTGAAAGTGAAAATACTGCTGAAAGGGGCACCAGTAAATTTGAGATATGTGCTTAGAGATAGTGTGAGATATCCGTAAGCCAATTATAGAGCCATTTTTCTTCATTCTTTTGATAAACAGCTATTGCATGCTATCAGGTCACTTCTCACTGTCTTCTCCTGATAACTACTTGGTTTACTTGGTTAGATCCTTAGAAACATCTATGGTATGTCCCAGGGCCAATTCTATATCTATTGCCTTTGATATCATCATCTATTCAATAAAAACTGGCACTCAGAACAAAATCCCTGAGGCAATATAAAATTCTTGATCATTTTCTATGTACAGTAAATTTAGTATATTACTAAAGGAGAGAATATGTTTTGATAGGATTTCAGCAAATGCTTTTTGTTTAAATCACAGGTAACTAGAGAAGAGTTACTAAATAGGACAGCCTGACCAGGTGGTGGTGCAGTGGATAGAGTGTTGGACTGGGATGCAAAGGACCCGGGTTCGAAACCCCAAGGTCACCAACTTGAGCATGGGTTCATCCAGCTCGAGCATGGGCTCACCAACTTGAGCCCAAAGGTCACTGGCTTGAGCAAAGGGTCACTCACTCTGCTGTAGCCCCCGGGGTCAAGGCACATATAAGAAAGTAATCAATGAACAACTAAGGAGCTGCAATGAAGAATTGATGCCTCTCATCTCTCTCCCCTCCTGCATGTTTGTCCCTATCTCTGTCTCTTTCTGTCACAAAAAATAAATAAATAAAAAGAGTTACTAAGTCGGACAGAAAATGTATCTGTTTTGCTGGTCACTTTATCTTTAGCAGAGGACAGTGCCTGACCCAAAGTGGACATTCAATACATATTTGTAGAATGAAGAATATACAGAAAAGGCCAGTTGACTTGATAAGGTATCAATATAGTATACAATCAATTATATATATATATATATATATATATATATATATATATATATGATTGCTTGTGTGCCATGTGTAACCTATTTTCACGATTGTCATTAGCACCTCCACCCAGGAATGCACGCGAACTACTAAAGCTGGATGTTTCCATACTCTTGAGGAGAACTACTAAAGCAGGACAGTCCCATACTCCCTGAGGAGATGACTGTTGCCCAAGAAGCATTAAAGACTGCAATTAGATCTGAATGCCATGGAGAAGAAATTATGATTCCGGGAATGGCCATCCTGCTTGATGACTCTTATAATGCTGGGAACCAGCTATCCTGCTTTATGACTAACTGTGCTTCCCATTATACTAACCTCACTTGAAAAAGTATATAATCAACCCATGCAACTGAGATAGGAAGGCAGGCTTTGGGTTAAGATATGGCCCCTGTCCTCTCAAATTGCTGGTAATCTTGATTAAAGATACCCGTTTTCCTCTCAGACCCAGTCTCTGCTTGTTGACTATTGCAGCGGCTGGTGACCCAAACCCAGGACCTGTTGTACTTTGTTAACGAACCCCAATTTTATTTTATGCTTTTTTTCAGTGTATACCTGTTGGGCAGATAAAATATATTATGCTCACTTTGTTAAAGATGGCGCTGCCCACATGGAAGTTGTCACCCAGGTGATATTAATGTGTGTCTCTGTGGGCTGTGGGCACGCAGAATCCTTATAGCCTGGGGCTTGGTTTTGGGACTAAGCCTTTCCCACCCTTTTTAATGTGGGGTGGTAACAATCCTATCATGCCTCAGAAAGTGACTTTGTATTAGAGACTTCCCTATTTTGTATATTGGATTAAAGGTCTGGATTTCTACACTATAAAATGGGGGCAGAACCGGAGCTTGCTCTCTTGGTTCCTGAGATTAATATTAGAGGAGAGAGCAGAGAGGAGAGCAGAGAAGGGCCACGTGGAGGAGGCCAGGAGAAGCAGCCAAGATGGCGGAGTGTTGAGTGAGAAGCCAGTTTGTGCAGAGTTTGTGCAGGGAGAAGGAAGGAGATGGGGAACAGAGGTGAATAAGTCTGGTGAGCTAGAAACCTTTGATTCTAGGAAACTCAGATAAGTCAGTAGCTTTGTGAGCACTGAATGTGAGTGGGTTTTGGAGCCCAGTGTGTGTTTTTACTTGCCCACCGGGTGCAAGCTAGGATTAAAGATAATGGCCCATCAGTTTTTGGCTCCGTTGTTTCTTTACCGACTGTCCAAATCCAATGCGAACCTGCATGGGCCAGGTGGCTGTGATAGTGGCCGTGGCCACTGGCTTTACAATACCGCATGTGTAAAATTACACATTGCTTCAGGATCAAAGATAGTTAGCAGGAAATCTTCATTGCAAATATCATTATTGACTTATAAGTGAGCAAGATCATCTTAGCCTGATGCTCCTTATTTAAAGTAAGAAAGAAGAATCATAAGTGTTAACTGATTCACTTACACTTAAAAAATAATTAAAAATTTCTTATCCATCTCTCAAAACTTCTTTTCTGGAAAAAAAAATTATAATTTTGAGGACTTCAGTGAATGGACCAAAGAATAAATTAAAAGATTATGAGTCATCCTGCTGCCCATTGTGACAACTCCACATTTCAGAGGATGAGTTGAACGTTCATGAGTGGAGGCTTTCACTGACAGCAGGAATCTAGTTGTAGGACACTTAGATTCCTTTTCATGATGGAGTAAATTGTGGAAAACTATTAGCTTCAAATGCTATTTTGCTCAAATAATATTTGATGCCAGAAAGATAAAAGTCAAGTTTTTGTTACCTTTTTGCTACCAGGTTTAAAATGTGAATCATAGTCTGTTACTTCAATGTTCAATTGATAAGGTATCAGATAGAGTCCCCAGGGACTATTTTCAATTAATCAAATTCAAGATTTAAAATTAATATATATATGTGTGAAAATCAAATAATGTTTGAAAAGTCTCCCACTATATGCCACTTATTTTGATATGAAAACAATTGATTTGTTCCCAGTTATATTAAGTTATTATAAGTTGTTCTATAAAATAATTGATGTATTATTAGAACAAGAAAATAAGGAGAAATAAAAAATGTCATTGTCTAAAATGATTCTTTAAGTAGAAATCAAGACTTTCTATCAACAAGCAATAAATAATTTAACACTCAAGAATACTTTTATTTTTAAGTTTCTTTTCAAAGTTTTTTTTTCCATCAGATGAGTAGACCAAATTGCTCATTAGATTTAGAGAGCCAAAAATTATTTTTTTTATTTTAAAAATTGGAGCCTGATGAAAACAAAGTGACAAAAATCTAACATTGTAGTTTTGTTATGCCTTTATTGCTTAAATAGCTCACTGAGAGACATTTGCATAAATTCTTCCTATGGTATAATTTAGGGTAGAAAAATCACAGTCGTCCCTCGCTATATTGTGGTTCACTTTTCATGATCTCATTGTATCACAAATTTTTACATTGTATAGATCTGATTTTGTATTGAGGATTTTTTGCTATATTGTGAAATTTTGCGATATATAAGTATTTCTATATATTTATTATTTTAATTATTTTCTGGTGAAATAAGCAAAATAAGTGTAAGAAAGGTTAATAATAGTGTGCAAAAAGTTTATAAAGTGTGGGGAGGGTTTATAAAGTCTTAAAATATATAAAAATAATAAAATAAATATAAGGCTGCTACTTTGCAGATTTTCGCCTATTGAGGGAGGTTCTGAAACCTAACCCTGGTGACAGACGGGTGACCGCTGTACCTTAAACTACAATTTCAAATACTTGTTTTGAAGCTTATGTTTTGAAATGTTTGAATGAGGATATAGTTAACTGCTATTTTAAATAGCAATAAATTTATAAGAACTAATTAGTTCATGGAATAAAAATAATTTGGAAAACATATGCAGAAAGTAAAGTGTTTCTCTAACTACAGTTGTCCATTAACATATTTGGAGAGAAAATTGTGTGAGCTATTTTATGTTATAATTTTGAAAATTGATACAAATTGAAATATCAAAAAACTATTTACAGCATGCTACCATAACATAAAGGGTGCTCATCCTTCTAGAAATTTACTAACACATACCCTTTCTTCACTGCATTAAGTTCACCATCTTCTGAGAGAAGGCCACTTATTTATTTTTTTTTTTTGTATTTTTCTTAAATGAGAAGCAGGGAGGCAGAGAGACAGACTCTTGTGCCTGGCCAAGATCCACCTGGCAAGCCCACTAGGGGGTGATGTTCTGCTCTTTTCAGGTTTTGCTCTGTTGCAACAGGAGCCATTCTAGCACCTGAGGTGGAGGCCATGTAGCCATCCTCAGACCCCAGGCCAACTTGCTCCAATGGAATCTTGACTATGGGAGGGGAAGAGAGAAATAGAGATAAGGGGGAGGGAGGGGTGGAGAAGCAGATGGGCACTTCTCCTGTGTGCCCTGACTGGGAATTGAACCCAGGACATCCACATGCCAGGCCAATGCTTTACCATTGAGCCAACTAGCCAGGGCCTAAGGGCCACTTTTTTTTTTTTTAATTTTATTGATTGATTTTAGTAAGAGAGGTAGGGAGAGAGAGAGAGAGAGACAGGAACATAGAGCTGTGCCTCTATATGCCCTGACCAGGGATCAAACCGACACCCTCTGCTCCTTGGGACAATACTCTAACCAACTGAGCTATCCAGCCAGGGCGAGGGCCACTTATTTTTAAACATTTTTCTGATCAAAATTACTTAGCATTTTACTTTTTAACAAATTCTTTGGATATGTGGAATCTAATGAACAAAATGAACTAACAAGCAAAACAGAGACAGATTGTCCCAGTAGAGCCCAAGCTCTAGGTCGATCAGGTATCCCTGACTTCCCCAAGCAGTGCAGTGGGACACTCCTGCTTAACAGCAGGACTGGCAGCCTCTTCGAGACTACTCTTGAGGTGGCTATGAGGATTCTACTTATCAGCGCCAAGACCAACTGCCACTGGAGGAAAGACATGACTGACACACAAGTCAGTTGTAAGAATCACACAGGCAGTTTATTCCTTACAAATTTTATGGCGTTTCTGGGGACACTTTAATGGGGCCCTTTCGACGTGCTCCTCTTGACTATCCTTGGTCAGGGTGATGTAGAGACAGTTCATGTTCAATGTTGGACTCTGGATGACTAACTGCAGCTGGGGGCCCCTCGGCTTTAGTACCCTTTTCTGGCATACACCTTCTAACAGGTGTCAATCCACAGAACTGTCACATCAAGCCACTTTTAGGGAGTTTCTCCCAGGGAGCTCTTTTTTATCCATATAATTTCACACACACACTAGCTGGGCCTGCACAAAAGGCATATTCTTGCCTATCATATCTGTACACACTAGGTTAGTTCCCAACCAGAAGGCACAGCCTTATTCACTTGACTTAATAGCTTTTAATATTATATCCTAACTTATTTCTTCATATTTCTCGATATTTAATTAACATTATATTACTGTAACACAGACTCATACATAGAGAGCAAGTTGACAGCTGTTGGGGGAGTAAGAGATTGAGTAAAAAAACCAGCAACAACAACAAAAAAATTCATGGACACGGACAACAGTGTGTTAATTGTCAGGAGGGGAGGAGGTGGAGGAGGGTAAGTGGTCATAAACAGTGGTGGACAAAGGTTTGACCTGGGATTATGAACATACAATATGGTGTACAGAGATGTGTCATAGAGTTGGACACCTGAAACCTGTATAATTATGTTAACATTGTTGACTACTCACGAGTTAACTTGTGTTTGCACTTGTATTAGCTATTTCAATTTTTGAGACTCAGGGTAATATATGATTGTTGTATTTGTGGCTCTTCAACCTTAGCATCAAAGTTCGAAAAACATCACACTGTTCTATATTCTCATGAGGACTCCTTTTCTTCCCACTCCTCCAGGCGTGAGACTACAAAATTGTAGGTAAGTAAACAAAAATAATCACAGTGTCGAGCGGTCTATATTTGGACTATCTTCTAACCACTCGCAGTTTAAATATACATATCAAGGATATAGTAAAATATTTCTTTATTGTGTTCAATCCAACTAGAATGTGTAAAGTGTGTCTTTCAAAAGGAAAGCGCAGTGAAACCAGATATATTTGCAAAACATAATGCGTACCATTACATGTAGGTGATTGCTACACAGTACATCACACCAAAAAAGTTTACTAAACTATATATGTATAAAATATAATATGTAGCAGATATGTACAAAGTTTCATTTAAATTCATTATGTATAAATAAAGTATACTGAAGTTTATTTAGATTGTTTCACTTTCATACTCAAGTATAAAAAAATAGCCGGTGACATGAGATAACTTCTGTGTAAAATTGCCAGTCAACAATGTGTTAACCAGTTGTGGAGGAGCAGTACATTAAAAAAAAAAAAAAAAAAAAAAAAAAAAATATATATATATATATATATATATATATATATATATATATATATGAATGACTTTGAACTCAAAAACGTGGTTAAGGGAATGACTGAGTCATTCACTCAGAGTGGGATGAGTTGTCCTGCTGCAGTTTCCCCTGCACCAGGGAGGATGTTCTTATCACTTACCTGCTTGCCTAGGTAACTATTCTGGAATGTGGTGACCTTTCTTTGTTCCTAGAGGCTATGCACGGAAGGCCCTGTGTAATGGCCTCCAGTCAAAATTATCTCATAATATACATAGTGTTCCACACTGCCCTGGAGCTCTAGAGAACTCTTCCTTGTGGATGCTCAGGGCGGTGGCCGATTTGGGAGCCCATGCTGAGGCTTTGCCATCTGGTGATGTGTTCCTCCATGCTTTGGTGGGATTTGTACACACTCATAATTCCCTTTTTCTTAGTCTATTGCTTTAACGAGGTAGAGCCCAGGCTGATGCTTCTTCATTTGGTGATGTTGTGTGGCTTATTGTTATGTTGATTGTACTAAGCTTTTCCTTTATTCTACTTTAGGTTACATAAGTTCAAACCCTTTTTGATTTTGTTTTGATTACTTTTATTATTGTTACTAATCATGATAAATTTCCCCCTAAAATCCATCTGAGTAATTGCATCTCTGTACCTTGCCTCCTGCAGAGCACACCAGTGTCACCCTAATAAATTCAATTTAAAAAAGAAAAAAAAAGAAAGAAAAAATGCTTTGGTTGATTCTGTAAAATCATTTTCTATTATTATCTCCATTTATTCAAGATGTTGAGTCACAGAGGCACTGAAATGTATGTACAAATTCTTGACAAAATCTGGATCAGCTCTTGTGTTTAGATGAGTCAAGGGTAAAATTGGAAACATTAAAAGTGATTTTGTTTAGAGGTACAATGAATTAAAATGTTGATTGTATAAAAAAAATCACTTTCAGAAGCAGATATACACTTTTCTTATTGAGAAATTTTATAGGACAATTAAGAGTATATTACATTATCACAATATAGTAAACTTTGTTATAATTTATGAGATTTATACCTGAGATTAATTTTAAAGGGACAAAGTCTAGTGCTAGTCTCATTATTACTTTGCAGTCATGATAGAACAAACCTTTTAGAATTTAGCAAGAAGAATAGAAATAAAAATAGAAAAGGTAGACATTCATGTTTCCTAAGTTCTAGGGAACTAATGTACAGTATGGTGACGATAGTTAACCATACTATATTATATACTTGAAAGCTGTTAAGAAAATAGATCTTAAGTGTCCTCATCCACCTAAAGAAATTATAATTATGTGAAGTGATGGACATGTTACTTAATCCTACTGTGTAATCATTCCATAATATATTAGGGAATCACATTGTGCACCTTAAACTTATACAATGTTACACATAATTCATATCTCAATAAGTCTGGAAAAGAATAATTCCTTTGAAATGACAAAAAAATTTAAGATGCCCAGTCCCCTTAGCAAGAGCTTATTTAAGGCTTATTCAAAGAGTTAATCTGAATCACTCGGGTGCGCTGATTTTCTTCTCAGAAACCAGCGAAGTCACTAAAATGGGTCAGTGTACTGTAGGCACTCAAACTGCCTTCTCCAGACACAGGTGCTAAGTGGAGGGTCTTTCTGAGCCTTCCTCAGCTCTGACAGGAGCGTGGCAATCCAGGCAGTTCTTAGAATTGACTGTTCTCTGGGATTCACAAGGAGCTATTTACAAAGCTTCAGTTGTTCAGGTCAGACAACTCAAACTCTCCACACAGAAGGGAGTGGGAGAGAGAAAGAATGAGAGTTTGGGCTGAAGTGACTGTCTTGCTTAAGAAAGCAAGAAAGGAAGTTTATTCTTGAATTCCATAAATACACATTAAAGAATTTCACATACCCTGAATAAGCATAACCTTAATAATTTTTTACTGTCTCAGGAGTAAATCTGAGTCATATACAGGTGTATAATATTTCCCTATATAATATAAACATATTTCTTCAATCAAGTGGGGTTTTTTTTCCTATAAAGGATAACAGAAGGTAAATACATAGTCATTTCCTCTTACAGTATGCTCTGGCTTCCCTAGATCTTTAAAAGAAATACCACATGCTTTTTGACTTCTAACTTTTACAAATTCTAATATAGTTGAGGAAGGAAACTTAAGGCATTTGGTTCAATGCCCTTCTATAAGGAGGAATTTCTGAAACACATGTTGGTTTTGAACAGTAGTATATTTAAGATATTCTTATAAATAAACCTGCTAACCAGTAAATTTCCTACCACAAATCAAATAATATAATTATATAGATAAGCTATCCGTAGCAAATGAACAACAACAAAAAAAATCACCCTACGATATTCTCCAGCCAACTTAATATATTGTAGATAAATACAGGCAAACATTGCCAAAACCACTAGATGGCAATCATTCACTGTAATTTTGGCCAAATACAGACTTTCAAAACTTAATCATGATATGCATAGGGAGAAGGAAAATGTTATCCATTATTTGATGATATTCTTCTATCATTTAATACAATTGCAAAGCTCTATTTTATAATTTTCTTCAAATTAAATCAACAATATTTATTGAAAGCTTTATTCAAGGATTTTTGCTTTATGCAGAAAGGTAAAAACCATCTTTTTTGTGACGATTATATGATATATATATATTTAATTTTATTTATTCATTTTAGAGAGAGGTGTGGGGGGGAGATGGGCAAGGGGAGGAGCAGGAAGCATCAACTCCCATATGTACCTTGACCAGGCAAGCCTGGGGTTTTGAACTGGCAACCTCAGTGTTCCAGGTGATGCTTTATCCACTGCGCCACCGCAGGCCAGACTATAATATATTTACTTACAACATCTAGAAGAAAATATGCTACATACAGTAGCATATTAAAATGCCACTTAATTTTATTTTATTTCGTTGCTTTACTTATTCATGTTCCTAGATGTCTTATATCTATTTCTCTAAATGTTAGAGAAAGCACAAAGTCACAAATATTACAGTTTTCAAATATTTTAGATGGCATTAATCTTTAAAATTAATGTTTATGAAAATAGGATGGCAAAAGGTCTTGATGGTACATAAAAGTCTTTTATATTGTATATTTTAAAAATGTGTGAGAAATAATTTTCCTCCCTGCATTGAGACCTAAAACCAAAAATGGCCTTTGGTGATAGAAGATTATATTAGTCTTGGAGATAAAGCATATAATAAAACCTTCCTAACTCCACACTTCAAACTAAATAATAGGAAGAAGATTGTTGGATTTAAGTAAATCAAAGGTCAGTTTTTGTGTGTGTGTGTTTTTTTTAGAAAGTATAGGTTAATAGTAATATAAAATCCAGTACGTACCTGTTCTAATATGTTTTGAAGCCTCTCTATCTCACAGTCTATTACAAATTTCTTCTCTTGTCTTCTATCAAGTTCTTCTAGAAGTTGTCTATAGCTGACATCATTAAAATTTTCCACACATATAGCACTGACATGCCAACCATTTTGTCCTGCTTTTTCCATAATAGCTTGAAGTATTGAATATCCTAGTGGAGAAAAAAAACAACAAGCCAAATTACTAAAAACATCCTCTTACTTTCCCCTAAAAATGTGTACTGTCACTGATTCTATGTCAATGTTTTTATGTTCCAAAATATACAATGATACTTAGAAAATTTTAAAATCCAAATGGTTATTCCAAAAAATTTTTTCTTTTACTCAGGGCAACAATATTCTTTAACAATATCCTTTAACATACTTTGAGTAAACTCTCAAAATCTCTTTCCTGAAGAATATTACATTGCTCTAGACACATTTTTGATAAGATAAACCAAAATTCAAATACAGGACCAACCACTTGTCATCAATAAAAACTTAAAAAATGCTTTTTGGTAATTTTACACACTAGAGGAAATTAATTTTGAATATATGCTTTGGCTCTCCTTTTGAGCAAGGCAGCAACAGCGTTTTTTAGTTCAACTGAAGGAAGAGAAGATGTAAAAGAAACAATGCAACAGTATTTATGGATGACCCATTATTCTCAATGGAGAAGGCATTATTTTACTCTTCTTCCTCTTGTGGCGTGTGAACAATGTTGAATGAGGATGAATTGAATGACCTAATAGGTGAGGCACTGCGTATACAAACTCATAATCTAGTAGAGGGGATAGATGTTCAAATACATAAACCTAAATTAGTTTTAAAAAGCACAAGGATAACTATAGTCAAAATAAAATGTTGGCCCAAAGCAAGTTTTGGTTAAATCTGTCTGAATGAAACAAGATAAAATATCATAGGGAGAAACAACCAGAATTGGGTCTTGAAGGTTGAGAAGGCATACCCAAGTTTGTTGAGGAAGGAGGTTTGGCTGTTTATTAGCTGGAGACAGGCTTCCAGAGAAGATTGGATGATCTCTACCCTGTATTTGAACCATATCTCTCTGAAAGGGGAAGGGAAGTCACAGGTCTTACTATCTGGATTAGGGACAAAGGGGCAAACTTGTAAATTTAGCACATGAGGTACTTCTTCATGCCAACATTCTCTTGATCTCTTGCTTTTTCCAGCTTTCACTTTAAAAATAAAATGTGAGAGAAACAGAAAAGATACTTTGAATCTATGAATAGCCTTTAAACAAGATTGGTTAGAAACAGAACCTGTTAACCAATTATTTTCCTCCCAGTGGCTTAGCATTCAAAAAATGCTAGTCCTCTTTAAGAAGGTCTAACACTTATTTGAGCTCACTCTATGTCAGCTGCCTATAGTTTCTCCCTGACCTCATCCTTGGAGTTAGATGGAGGGCTGGGTGGATTAAAAATTAAAAGTAAAGACTTGAAATGAATATACAGCATAAGCAAGCTAAGAGCACACTTATCTATTTTCATTGGTTTGTGAGTCTCAGATTCAAAGATCTTGATTTTAAGGTATGTTTTCTACAAGTCAGAGTTTCAAACATTAAGAACATCCAGTTACTATCAACAGATGGAACTGATGATGAGATCATATTTGAAATATAAATTACCTGCTACTCTGCCAAGTGAAATATTGTGGCAGTCAAGACTTATTTTTTCTAAATGAAAATAAAAGTTCCCCAAAGAGGAAGAAAGAGGACATGGTAATTACTATACAACTATTTCTGGTATATCTATTACTCCCTTTAGCCTTTTCTTTTGTAATGTATGCCCGAATTATCTTTTCAGGTCTTACCTAGGTTCCCTCAAACATAGCACTCTTTCGCTTGTTACCTATCTGATGCAATGGAACATGGTGATCTGAGTCCTACCTTAAAGTTCATGTTCATGACTCATTTATTCTGTTACTGGGACTTGCTCTCTGATAGTAAGTAAGGAAATGTTCCTTTTATTCATTTTTTAAAACATATGAACATTTAAAAAAATACCAACTGACTTTTGATTATTCCTTTCTCTTTTTACTTATTATCAAAATTATTTAAAGAGTTTTAGTTTGTTTGATTTCTTTTCTCATGTTGTAAAAATGATAATCATTGGCCATATACATCCATGCGGATTTCTGCTCCCTGGGGTCAATTCACAGCTTGGCACAGTTAGCTCTTTAGTTAGTGCTTTTTAAAAATTTCTTGCAACATGTGCATATCATGTCAGTATTATGCATCCAGGTTGTTGTTTTCCTGCCTACAGGACTTTTAACATTAGTAAAACAAAATTGTAAATTAAATATTTTGCTATTTTTTCAGATTTACAAATAACACTAGAACTGAAGGAAGAAAAAAATCTGAGGACACAATCTTTGTTAAATGGCAATGAAAGTTGGCTGCCTAAAAAGAACCATTAATCATAATCAGAAATAAATGACATCTTTTCAATGCAGTGCAAAGGACACACAATTACAGTTTCAGAGCCTGGTTGAAAATTTGAATTCTTTAGTAAGCTCTGTTTGATTTTCATATGTTTTCTTTTTTGTTGCTACTCAGATGTGTATGTCTTATTTATTTGCTAAGATAGTTGGGAATACATTGTAAATCACAAGAAATACTGCTGTTGAGTCTATGATTATATAACTTAGCTGTTATATAAACTGGGAAATCACAAGTCAAGTCATACTTACTCTACTTCTGGCTCTGATTTGTATCTTCTCGTTATTAGACAATCTGTAATGCAATACTGTTGGCCAGAAAAGAAAGACTGTACTTCTAGGTGAATAAAATAAGACTAAAGACAATTTCTTACTGTAAAGGTCTTTCAAGTCTTCTTTAAAAAAAAAAAATCTGTCTAACATTTTAATCAACCTAATTTTTTGAAAACCTATTACATCCAAAATTCTTTAAGACATGATTCTTTAAGACATGAAGACATGATTTTGATTGTACAAGGAATTAACTGTCCAGCATAACTGAAACTTAGGAAACTAACAATTACACAAATTATACAGTATTGTATAAATAACTTCAAAAGAACCAAAATAATTTTTTTTAGAATAGCAGTGAGGGCGTACTGCGTACAAGATCACATAATTTGATTACAGTATATAGTTAAAGGCTTTTTCATAGTTATTAAAGAACACTATCAATTATACATACAAATACTAAAAAAATGTTATGTCATGTAATTATAATATCAATTATGGTAAATAAAATCATAGTGATATAAGCAGTCTTGGGCTACTTTCTCCTTATACTTCAACACTTTTACTGCTCATTATCCACAGATAATGACCTATTTTGGATGAGTAATCCCATACAGAGATGTGGCAGCTAGCAACACTAGCTGAGCTTATTTTATTTGATGTTCTCTTTTTATAAACTATTGATTCACCTATTCATACACAGAGGGGCAGGAGGGGAATCAGGAGAAATTTATGTCAGGGTGAATATAGTTTCAAAAAGAAGAGAGTTAGTTATCCATATGTGGCACAGAAACTGCATTTAGTTAAGAGCAGAAAAGTGTTCATGATGCTTTTTACTTAGAATGTCATTGGTCCACTCAACAGGAGCAGCCTCAATGGAAAGCTAGAGGTAGGTGTTGTATTGCAGCAGAGTGAGAAGTGGAGGAGAAAATGAGAAGTGAGAAGGTAGAAATTATCATGAGGGTAACAAAGTAATGAGACGAAGGGTATGCTGTTTTGATGAATATAGGATATAGAAACATCTAGGTCATGGGAGCTGGTTTGGGAGTGAGAGAACTGGGTGGGTCCCATATGGAGCTGTAGAGCTTAAAAAGTTACGAACGGAGGTAGTAGCAGCGTGTATTTACTCAAATGAGAGCCTCTTTCATTAATCTTGTAAATTGTTATGTAGATCCCACTGCTACATTAATTTCTCTGGTCTGGCACAGTGACCAGCATCCAAAACCAGTGTATTTGAAGAGAACGGTGTGTTATGTCTGTAAGTGTACTTCATGCTGTATATAACCTCAGTCGCAGAGAGGAATAGGATTCTATAATCCTCCCTGCATTTAATGCCACCATGCTGGAACTGTAGAGCAGATTTAGTAACCATTTAGTTTGGACTGTTTCCAAAGTAGCTTAGGTACTGAAATAACATGTTCAAAGGCTGCAGTCCCGACGCTAAGGTCTCAGCACACAGAAGGAGAGAACTGACATTGGAGCTTGGTTAAAATTATCTGCAGCTGTGACTCTAGCATTTATTTATGGTATAGTTCAAAAAGGGCGTAGGGAAAATAAGCAAAGGTCTTCTAACTTACACAGTTTAAAATGATACATTTAAACCTGAGGTACGATGGGCTATCTTCAGTTTTCGCTTTTCTATAAAAAGTCAAGAGTAAAAATAGAAATCCATCTTTAAAGGTGGTCCTTCTGGATCCTAATTTTTCCCAAAGACCGCTTATATTTTCTAGCACTAACTGTCTCCTGACTCCTACGTTGTGATGTGCATATGTAATTCAGCTCACATCAGATAGGGGAATTTCATACCTTAAATCCTTTAAATTTCCTGTCAGTTGCAACTGAACCTAACCCTTATCACTACAGGCATGCAGCAAGCAGTTTCAACTATTTGCCACTGGTTCAAGGCATTGAATGGCTCCTCTCAGGCATGCCCTAACACTATTTTTACTTATTTCTTTGGGCTTTTCCAGAAATGGGCCAATGGAAAATTTTATTTCAGTACAAAAAGTGGATGAGTCTATTAAATAATAGAGTCACTTGTTCACATAGTAACTAAATTGATCTTTGTAGATAGACTGACATGCATGCAAGGCACTTCCTTGCATGAAGGCTTCAATGTTTTCTTTATTTCTTTTTAAGTTTTTTAGAGAGAGGCAGAGAGAGAGAGGTAGAGAGACAGGAACATAGAGCTGTTTTCATGTGTGCTCTGACCAGGGATGGAACCAGCAACCTTTGCACTTTTAGATGGCACTCCAACCAACCAAGCTATCTGGCTAGGGCTTAATTTTTTTTTAATTTATTGATTGATTTTTTATAGAGACAGAGAGAGAAAAGGAGAGAAAGGGGAGGGGGAAGAGAGCACTCATTTGTTCCACTTAGTTATGCATTCTTTGTTTGCTTCTCAGGCTCCAGTGTTTTCTTATTTTTTTAGCAGACATATCAACATCTGGTCATACTTGTTCCCTGCCTCTTTCCAGACTCATTATATTCCACTGTCCTCCTCACCTTCTTACTATTCAGCAAAACTGACCTTCTCAGATGTTCTAGGAGGTACCATCCGGCTACACCTCAGTGCCTTTGCACATGATACTACTCCCTTTTTAAAATTTATTTTTACAAAGACAGAGAGAGAGAGTCAGAGAGAGAGAGATAGACAAGGACAGACAGACAGAAATGGAGAGATGAGAAGCATCAATTATTAGTTTTTTATTGCACATTGCAACACCTTTAATTGTTCATTGATTGCTTTCTCATACATGCCTTGACCGCAGGACTTCAGCAGACCGAGTAACCCCTTGCTCGAGCCAATGACCTTGGGTCCAAGCTGGTGAGCTTTGTTCAAACCAGATGAGCCCTCGCTCAAGCTGGCGACCTCGGGATCTCGAACCTGGGTCTTCCTCATCCCAGTCTGACGCTCTATCAACTGCGCCACCGCCCGGATACTGCTCCCTTTAAAAGACTGCTTCCCTCTACTTTAGCCTTCTTTCAGATTTTATCTCAGATATCACTGACCTGCTGACTAGATTACTACTCTGTCATATTAGCTCTTACAACTTTCTGTATATTTCTTTCACTAATTTTGACCATAGTTTCTAACTACACATTTGAATGATGATGTTATTAATGTCTTTTCCTGTGGCTACACTGTTCCAAGAAAGTAGGTTTCTATTTCTATGCACAGGATTTAGTTCAGTGGGTACTCAGTAGATGCTCAGCAGAGTGTTTGAATCGATGAATAAATTAATGGGAAATTTGTAGAGGGAATCATGAAGTTAAAAAGCTTAGAAGTAAGTAGAAGCATGACAAGTCACATTCAGAAACTTCAAATGCTTTAGTTTCTCTTGTGTGTGCAGAAAAACAAGAAGGGTATGTGTAAGATTGGTGTGGTCTGTAAAAGGGCTTCAAAGTCTTGAGAGATAAGCAGACAAGGGACATATCTACCCAGTGAGAGAATTTTATCTTTACCCCTCAGGGACTTTAAAAGAGAGTAACTATTTAAATAACACTGCAATGAACATAAGGGTTTATGTATTCTTTTAAATTAGTATTTTGGGTTTCTTAGGATATAGTCCCAGAAGAGGGAAAGGGGGTTAGGGGCTGGGTAAAAAATGTAAAGGGATTAAGCAAAGAAGTAAAACCTCATTGACACAGACAACAGGGAGGAGATTACCAGAGGGAAAGAGGGGCTGGGAGAGAGGCAGAGGAGGGTACAGGGGGTAGATGGGGATGGGAGGAGACTTGACTTGGGGTGGTAAACACACAATACACTATACAGATGATATATTATAGAGCTGTACACTTAAAACCTATATAATTTTATTAACCAATGTCACCCCAATAAATTCAATTAAAAAAACCATATAAATAAATAAATAAATAAATATAATTAAAATAAAAAAAGACAAGAGTGACAAGATTGAGTGCACTTTATAATAACCATCTATTGATAGCTAAGTTATGGAAATGCAGTGGATAAAATTAATACAAAAATGGGAAAAACAGGAGACCATATTTAAGTAATCCAAATGAGAGTAGATTCTAAATTAAGGATGCAGAATAAATTAATTTGGTGATTGATGATACCTAGCGATAAGGAGAAGGAGGATTTGAGCATCACTAACATCTGTTGTACTGGTGGTCATTGTGCTTTTGTTTTCAGAAGGAAGGAACTCTTAGGTGTTTTTTGATTGCCTGAGGAAGCACATATTTTTCTACTTGGAGTTCAGATGTCAGTTGACCCCTGATGTACAGTCCTTGCAGCTACCTTGTGCATCACACAAAGCAGTAAGCTAAATTATGACACAGGTTTAACACACCCATTTTTCTCTCTTGTTATAGACATCAACTTCTCTATTGATTATATTTTGAATATTCCCTAAAAATAAACTGAGCCTCTTTTCAAGTTTGTCTCTAACATTTTTTATCTCCTCAGCATTATAGGTATCTAGCATCATATTCTTATAACATAAGGCAATTTCTTTATGCAAGAAAGGAATTCTTAAACACTATATAATTTTAAAATCAAACTTCCTAATCAGAAGTTAAAGACTAACTTCTTAATCATAATAAATGTCTAACAATTTTACAAAGATGCTATTTTGCTCATAAATAGAGATTTTTATCTGTTTTATATTATCCCATATAAAATTCACACTTCTGATTTTACCTGCTTTTTATATCGCACTATATAAAGTTCACAATTCAAAATCATAAAATGCAACCACTGTATCTTCAAAAAGGGATTCAAATATACATTTGTGAATTAACAGGCACCCAAACAATGTTTGTCTCATATTAAGCATTTAAAGAACTTAAAACCTAATTTTGCATGTTAAACTTATTCAATATGCCAAAATCTTGGTAAAGCAAAATGTTGAGTGGAAAAGAGGGGTAGTAAAGTCCTTCAGAAAGGGACTTCAATGCACAGAGAAGGACCTGAAATGTGACACGGTCGTTAGAGGAAAGGAGCGTTGTATGGATGAGCTACTGCAGCTTTAAGGCAAAGGCAGAGAGGCAGATAGACTGAGTAATATTTAACATAACTACACAGTCGTCCCTTGCCATATCACGGATCACTTTTCGCAGTCTCATTGTATTACGGATTTTTAAATTGTATATATCTAATTTTGTATCGCGGATTTTTTGCTATATCATGAGATTTTTGCGGTATATAGGTATTTTTATATATTTATTATTTTAATTGTTTTTGCAGTAAAATAAGCATTTTCTAGCCTAAAAAAATTGAAAAGGTTAATAGGAGTATGGGGAGGGTTTATAAAGCCTTAAAATATATATAAATAATAAAATAAATATAAGGTCACCACTTCACGGATTTTCGCCTATCGCAGGGGGGTCTGGAACCTAACCCCCGCTATAGACGAGGAACCAGTGAATTATGCTTTATTATCATTTTACAATATAACTGGACTTCACAAGAGCCCTGTGAAGTATTATTAATCACATTTTACAGGAGAAGAAACAGAGATCAGTTTCGTGACATATCAAATCATAACGCTAACAAGTGATAGAGCTGCAATTTAAACTCAGGCCTCCCATGCTTAATTAAGTCTAGGGAATTTTTCACCACACTTGAGTCAATAGCGGGAGATGAAATTGGAAATGAAGGTTGAGGCTATGTTGCAAAAGCCTTTAAATAACAGTTACCACAACTCTTCTTTTTCTATTACATGTCATGGTTTAGCATTCTCTGTCAGTGTTATCTTAAAATATATCAAGAATCTGACCATTTCTTTCTTCTTTACTGTCACCACCCAGGTCCAAACAACCATTGCCTCTTGTCTAGACTACTGCAATTATCTCTTTTCAGGTGTTCTGGCTCTGCCTTTGCCCCCTGCGGACTGTGAATAGCATGGCGGCAAGCAAGCCAGATCATATCGCTCATAACTCAGAAGTCTCATTCCTTCTTCACAGTGGACTGCATGTCTGCACATCTCTAACCTTATCTACTGTTCTCTCCCTCGCAAACAACACCAGCTGGCTCTTTTTGCAGTTGTGACAATCTGCCACACGTACCTTAGGCTTTTGTCCTGAGTGTTCTCTCCAAGGATGCCCACTCTTTCACTCCTTTAGGACTTTACCCAAATGCCCTCTCTTCAATGAGGCCATCCTAAGCTACTTTCACTACAATTTCAACTCCCTTGTCCTGAGATTTTCCATTTCCCTTCTCTGCTTTATTTTCTCCCTAATACCACCATCTAATGTAATATTACCCAGTTTACTGCCTATTTCCCCTTCTAGAATGTAAGCTCATGAAGGCAGATTTTATTCTGTTCACTTTTCGAAGAGTGCCTGGCAACAAAAAGGCACCCAGTAAGTACTTTTGAAAGGAGATACTGAAAGTTCAATTTCACTACATTGGCAACAGGGAAACACTGGAGGCTTTGGAGCAGAGCAGAGACAGATTCTCGAAACTGTTTTCATAATATTAGTGGGAATGTCAGATTCAGGTAGGAAGAAGAAGAAGAAATGGAACAATCCAAATAGGAGGCTACTCAAATTAATTCAAATATAATGCAGTGACTCCTCTGATCTAGATTCATTCTGAAAAAAAAAAATGAAAAAAAGGAAAATGTTAATACTCTAAATTCTATACTTGTTTCTTTATTTTGCACTTATCTCTGTAGCCAGATTTTTTATTATATCAGGTGGAACCATATGACATTGCCATTTCTGTTAGTCTAAAATACTCAAAATTTCAACAATGTCTTATGTTTCAACCCAGAGATAACTGCCGAACTGATGATAAAGAATATTAAGTGAAATTACAGTGACCTGGAAACCACTTACTTTATACATTTTTGGCCTCAAAAATAAATATGGTAGATGAACTTCTAAACCAGGGCAGAAGGAGATCATGAATTATAGGAACCAAGAGTCAGGCCCACCCCAGCAAGTGCTTAGAGTTTCCCTTGAAAATCGCTCTCAAGTTTCCATTATCAGTCTCCATACCAACCATCTTGAATCGTTAGTTAAGGCTAAAATATGCTTCAAAAAATCTAAAATTTAAGAAAGTGTGAAACCGATTATAGAGAGAACTCCATTCTAAATAATGAAAACAGAAATATTTCTGGTTCAAAAAACAAATTCTTGGTTGAGGGTACAAGATAGCCAATGCTCTACATAGAATTCTGGTCCTGAAAAGACAAGTTCATTTATTCTACCCTATGTTGAAGTTTGAGTCCAAAAGAGCTCATTAATTAATCATGAAAGCAATCACTGACAACAAAACACACAAAAGTGTTATAAAACATATTAAATATCAGTTTGTTATAGTCATATGCCACACTGTGTCCTATAAATAATATTAATTTGAATCTGGCTTTTATACACAAAGCCAAAAGCATTCATTTTGGTTGATTTGAAAGTGATATTTTAAGATGTCACTTTTGTCTTTTTTTTAGAAAAGGAGTAGTAGTGCCTAATTTTCTCGTGATGATTCTGGTGAAAGGATTTTGCATACAATTACTGAGACAATTCTGCTCCTAGCAGGAACAAACGCAGGATGAAGTAAGCATTCACCATATGATTAGCCTAATTTTTATATCCCACTGAGGCTAGCTTAGTTCCAAGCAGTAATTGCAAACTCATGTCAGTGACTGTGAAAGTGAATACATTTGATTACTCACTATTAAATTTCTTTAGCAGGGAAATGACTCCAGGGTGGTCACCTAAATAAAGAGTGATTTCTTGAACAGCATGCCAGATGACAAATGATGGGCTCAGGGGTAGACTCGGTTACTTGCAAATACAAAAATTGCATTTCTCATTTCAACTCTATGCTTCTGAGGCAGATTACTTGAATTCCTTAAATCATTTATTTTTGATTTCTATGCAATGAGGATGCTTAAGGCAGGTTTTTATTAGTTATAGTAATCTGCTCTATACCTGTTAATTAAGATTAGCTTTATTCTCCATGATAAACTGAATGCAGAATGCAGTTGTTCATTTGAGGGAAATGCTTTGTGAATTCTAAGTGATAGATTTCCTCCCCGTAACTTTGAGGGTGTCAAAATGCATTAACAACATCCCACATCCTCTCAAAAATGAAAACAAAAACTTGACTCTTAGTTTTGAATTTCATATGTGGCTATTGACCACTTCTTCAGTCACTTTAGTCAGAAACCCAAGAGATGCTCTCAGACTTGTTACTTTTCTCCATCCTCATCCCAAGTCATCCTGATAGTTCTTCCTAAATATTATATTTAAGATCTTTTATAAGCAACTCCCTATTTAGTCATTCTTTCAATTTCCATTCAGTGAATATTTATTGAGTGTGGACTGTCTGACAGGCCAATGCTCTAGGAACTGCATACAAAGAAATAATAAAAGCAGTAATAGTGCCTACCTCCATGAAGCTTACACTCTACTGGCTGGAGCAGACAATCAACACATGCACAAATACATTGCTAGTATTACGACAAGAAGTTGTCAGTGCTGTGAAGAAAACGAAGAAAGAATGGGATAGAAATAACAGCAGGTAATGGTGGGAGGGGTGCTTATCTTCCCACACCAATCTCACACTATTTTAGGTATGCATCACTTAAGTCATTCTAAAGATTGGCAATTTGCTGAATAAAGCAGGTTCGCTCTTGCTTTAATGAATTTCAATAACTACTCCTTTTGCTAAGAAAGTCTGTATGCATCCCCACTTGCAACTTCCAATCTTTTTTTTTTTTTTTTACAGAGACAGAGAGAGTCAGAGAGAGGGATAGACAGGGACAGACAGAGAGGAACAGAGAGATGAGAAGCATCAATTATTAGTTTTTCGTTGTGCATTGCGACACCTTAGTTGTTCATTGATTGCTTTCTCATATGTGCCTTGACCGTGGGCCTTCAGCGGACCGAGTAACCCCTCGCTCAAGCCAGTGACCTTAGGTTCAAGCTGGTGAGCTTTTGCTCAAACCAGATGAGCCCGCGCTCAAGCTGGCAACCTCGGTGTCTCGAACCTCAGTCCTTCAGCATCCCAGTCTGATGGTCTATCCACTGTGCCACCACCTGGTCGGGTGCAACTTCCAATCTTATGCTAAGTAAGCCTCAGCTTTAGTGTTAAGCCATTTTGGAAGACTTATCTGACCCTGGATTGAATTGTCTTCTTTTCTTTATATTTCCTTAGCTATTTGTTTGTACAGTAATTACAGTTCATGTCTCACTGAATTAATTAATTCAATTATTTTCAAGTAAGCACTATATGGTACTTTTGAAAGTACTAAGGACACAGTGAGTCAGTTAACTGATCTCAAGGATGTTGAATTATAGTAATATTAATTGTTAATTTACTTGTCTAGTCCTCTTAAAGTATGAGATGAATCCTTAGTTATTTTAGTTTCTCTAGTTTTTTTTTATTTTCTTACACAAAGAAAAGAATAAATTAAATAAGTGTTAGATTGAATTGAATGGCAAGGCTAAACATTTTGCCTTTTTAATTCTCTTATTTGATTGAGCAAAAGAATACTAATAATGATAATAATAAAAATAAATAACAATTATTGAAAGGCTACCTAATACAAAGAAGATTTTGTATTGAATGCTTCCTGAGCATAGTGTTACTTTTATTATCTTTACTTTGTATAAAAAAGTCTGATGACAGAGAAGTTAAGTTCTTGGCCAAAGTTACTTAGCTATTAATTGATAAAGCTTTGTTCTGTCTGACATTAAAGTTTACTTTTTATTCTCTTCTATAATATGGTCTATAATACAGTGATCACTTAATTTTTCTGTTTGGGCTATTTTTATTGCCCTATTAAGAGTTCATTTTGATCCAGAAATATCTCTAGCGGTGAAGCACTTTTGGGGACTGTGGGTATTTCTGAGGAGTATTGTGGCTGCTGCTGTTTGTGTAAGGGATACGCTCACTGCCTTAACTGCACCCACACAAGGAAGTGGAGCCCCTTCTTCTCCACACTCACTACCTGACAGTCTCTGCCACGTCTGATCCAAATGTCACAACCACCAAAAACATTACAGAAGAAACAAAAGTTTCTTCCTTCACAATAGTCCGCAAATGCTGCCTGTGATCAAGTTTAGTTAATTTCTCCTCTGGCACTGCTCAGGATGCATAGCTCACTGCCTTCTCGTGGTAAAGATATCAAACACTAAATCATAAAATTAGTCAACTCCGGTGAAAAAGCTTTTGAATTACTACTTAAATCTATCTATATGTTTGCACGAGTTCTTTCTTTATAGAAAGAGTCAAAAAACCCAATGGGACTATTTCAAAATTATATCTGAATCACAGGATGAGTTGGCTCTTTATGGTGTAGGAGTTATTGGAGGTGAGTTTTCTGAACAGGAGTTAGGATAATACAATCAAAGAGTTCTTGTGTTTTTTATTACAATAAATATGCCTCAAAAAGATAATGGATATAGAAATATTTGCCTACAAATTTATTATAAGAAATCAGAGCCAGGCTTGTGTTATCAGGATAAAAAGTCAATTCAAACTTCTTATTTTTTCATCAAATATTCACAATATGGCAATAAATCAGTATACCAGTGTCTGCTGTGTTTTCTGAATCTATGATCTAACCAGGGACCACTGACAGCCTGATTGAAACTTAGTAAAAATTTTAAGGTTCATTTTGATGAAACTAATGTCACTATCAAGTTAATTGTGCTAGTAAATTTGATTTTTATTTTTTAATTATTGTAGAAAGCATTTCATATAATTATTACAACTTTCCTTGTTATGTGCTTTTTAAAATATAAAATTTGAATTATGTCCTGTGATTATTTTAATTTTCAACTGTTTCCTCAACCTCATAATTTTATTAATATAATCATAAAAAACTTAAATTCAACTATGGTCTTTGTTCTAAGAAACTTTTAGTACTGGATATTTGCAAAAATATAGTCTAGCTCTGAAAATGTGTCCATTTGCGTATAAATACTTAGAGTTAAATGAGAATTCATATGAAATGTTCCCCAAACACTGCTATCTTCTTTAAACATAGATTGCTTTTTATATAATGTTCTTCTGTAGGTTTGATGATTCTAACAATTTCTGTAGATTGTCCTTAAGCACTATTTCAATGTAATCTGAAAAAAATGTTCTTATTTTAAATTAAATGGAAGAATTCTAGAGTTCAAAGGATTTTTATTTTACCCTGAGACTTGCTTCTTTGTAGATGTGGGGTGATCTTGTATCCAGAAGAGCGTGTAAGTTAGGTTTCTGAATTTTTTAGCAGAATATCAGCTTTGCCATCTGTTCATCTTGTACTCACAGCATATAGATGCTCTCTGCAACAGGAATGCTGAGCTGGTGCATGTCTACTCCCTTAGCAAATCTAAAAGCTCACTGATCATTTCCAGCCCAAAGAGACTTTAAGGATCGTTCTAGTCCAATTTTTTTAACTTGTGGAAATGAATGCCCCACCCTCTCCAATGACTTTTTAAGGTATAAATGCTAGATATGACAGAAACGAAAATAGAAGTCACCTGACTCCTAAACTATTATACTTTCCTGCATCTCACTGTCTCTGGTTCCTTTTTTTTTTTTTTTTGTGACAGAGACAGAGAGAGGGACAGATAGGGACAGACAGACAGGAAGGGAGAGAGATGAGAAGCATCAATTCTTTGTTGAGGTACCTTAGTTAGTCATTGATTGCTTTCTCATATGTGCCTTAACTGGGGGGCTATAGCAGGCCAAGTAACCCCTTGTTCAATCAGTGACCTTGGGCTCAAGCTGGTGAGCCTTGCTCAAACCAGATGAGACCACACTCAGGCCAGCGACCTCAGGGTTTTGAACCTGGGTCCTTCGCATCCCAGTTTGACGCTCTATCCACTGTACCACTGCCTAGTCAGGCTGTCTCTGGTTCCTATTAAAATTCTAGTTCATCAGTTGTTATTTGAGAAAGGTGATCTAAAGAATACTGTTTTTAATGGATCCAATTCTCAAACATAGATCTTAGAATCAAATATTTTGTAAAGTAACAATTCATTCTTTTTTTTTTAAGACTTTATTTATTTTAGAGAGAAGAGAGAGCAAGCGAGAGCAAAAGAGAGAAAGAGAGAGAGAGAGAGAGAAAGGGAAGGGGCAAGAAACATCAACTCCCATGTGTGCCTTGACCAGAGGAGCCCAGGGTTTTGAACTGGAGACTTCAGTGTTCCAGGTTGACGCTTTATCCACTGTGCCACCACAGGTCAGGCACAATGCATTCCTAATATCCCTTGTATATAAGAAAAAAGCCTCCTGATAAGTTCCTTTTATAATGCAGAATGAGGAAAAATTTTGTCTCTCTTAATCAAGTTCCTAACCTAGATTCTCTTAATTTATTAATAGATTCTACTGTAAGACAATATGAATACAAATCTTGTGGATTATGTTTCCTTTTTGCCTTTGAATCCAAGAAAGATAAAAGTGAAAGTTTAGGTAAAGATATATCTTTCCCTAATGAGTGTAATTCTATTCTGTAATGATACCATTTTGACATACTATTGCCCTAAATGAAGTCAACTGTTAATATGCTACCAAATATAAGTTAATGGTTGCAAGTGTCTCAGATTACAAAAAGAAGAGGTGCGTTCGCAGATGTAACAGCCCTGTAGGAAAATAATTTTAAAATTACAAAAGATGGCTGAGTACCTACTGAATGTGACTGAGTACTACTATAATCATATTTAGCAATCATAAAAATTTTAAAATAGAACTCAACTTTTATGTTATGGATAAGGGAACTGAATGTTAAGGAGAGGAAATGATAGACAACTCTCAAGAAGCCAGTGGTAAAACAAGTACCTGAAGAATATAGACTTTAAAACATTATCCATGAAATGAGGACCCAGAAGAGCTAAATTACCCATTTTCCCTTCTACCATGTGAGGTTACAGTGAGAAAACCACTGTCAAAATGGCAGAGAAGAGACAGACAATGAAAGCAGAGAGTGAAAAAAATGAAAGGAGGAGGAGATAGAGAGTTTGAGAACAGGGAATTCCAGATTTATAGCTCTATTGTTAAGGGAACTAATCTCAATCATGAATGCCCAGAATATTTAAATACTGTTGTCAGAAACCTATTCTTATACAAAGCATTCCAGGAAGAAACGGCATGAATATTTCTTGAGTGCTTATGATATATACTGTGCTAAGGGCTTCACAAATTCATGTGAATTTTTTATCATATTTAATCCTCAAAACAACTCAGTTGAATTGGTACTAATCCAATTTTTTTTAGGTGAAGAAACAG
This sequence comes from Saccopteryx bilineata, assembly GCF_036850765.1. Lineage (NCBI taxonomy): Eukaryota > Metazoa > Chordata > Mammalia > Chiroptera > Emballonuridae > Saccopteryx > Saccopteryx bilineata. The sequence goes on from NC_089490.1 coordinate 314,215,755, forward strand.
AATTTGCAAACTCAGTGGCAGATTGTGTTTTCCAAGAGAGCTACAATAAAATCTCCCTTTTCACACGTCTTCTTCATACAATGTGAAATTGACCCTCCTTCACTGAACCGTGGGGTCAGTTTTTGCCCTTTATATCTAGACAGACCAGTGACTTCAAAGGTCCCCTTCAGATGCTTACTTTTGGAATTGAAGACCATGGTACAAGGAAGCCCAAGAACCAGTGAAAAGGGGATTGAGTTTACAAGTTTCCTATGAAGGATCATCCTGATTGATGAACTCATATAGACATGTTAAATGTGAGACTTTATTTGGAGAACATTGAGTGAAAATTATTTTCTTTAAAGGTATTTACAACAAATGCAGAAACTGTCTAGTGTTGCCTATTGAAAAATCTTTAGGAAAAGTTGAAGGTGCAGCATTATAGCATGCCTTGTGCCCCCAGTTAGGTAGGTGGTGCTGAGCGGGTGTCACCCAAGAACTCATTTTTAGCATAGATTGTAGTGTAATGTCAGTAAATAAGTGAAAAGGAAGGGTAATCATTTTTTCTCTATCAGCAGCTAGATGACAAGAGGCTTCATCTTTGTGAACCATATTTGACTCACAAATAATCTATCACTAACGTAATGGAGAACATTTATTATTCATTATAAAATAGACTTTGTCTAAAATGTAAAAAAGATGCAAGATAAGTAACATACAACCCCAGAATGCGAGAATATAGCTGTTTTTGTACTCTTTGAAATTATAACTCCCATTTCAACATATGAATTTTGAGAGACACAGACATTTAGATCATGTCAATTACCCAGTTAGAGTGTGCCACTTGTTTCTAACATGGACAGTAACTCACAGAAGTAGCTCTGAGTCCAAAGAAATACATGTGTAGGGGCAGAAATTTATGGTGTAACTGTTCTACCTATCCTGTTATAGCTCTCACTTTAACACAAGATTATAGAAGACGGTTTGTAACTTTCACTGTGTTATTATTTCTTACCAGGGGCAGAAAAAGCCTTTCTCTATGTCATCAGATACCACCACTTCCAAATATACTATATTTTAACATTGCTTCAAAAATTGAGAAGATCTAATACAACAGTTTACAATTTCAAAGGGTACACACAGGTAAGAACAGGGGACAATCCCAGATAAAGTTCCAGCTGACAAGCACAGTCTTCCTAACAGACACAGAGTGAGAGAGCCTTTGAGATCACTCCAGTGTTTCCCAACACCTCCAGACCATGTGAGGTAATAATAAATTGATGACTGGGGGTGAATTATTACATGGCAATGGATTACCAGACAGTGGCCAAAGTCACACAGCAAGTAGACAGAGCATAGACACATGTGGACAGTCCTAGTTCATCACTGATATTACATTGCATAATTATTGTAGCAGCGACAATAACAGACACTTGATAGCACGAGCACTAGTAATCTCTGGCTAGCACCTCAGTGATTATTGTCTTTAAAAAATGTTAGGTAAAAGAAAGCATTTCATGGAGGAGTTTACCTTTTAAGATTTTTTGTGAGGAATCTTTATGTTCTAAATGTATATTTCCAGTAATGTAAATTCTAGAAGTTATAAAGACTACATTATAAAAGTTGCTACTGAATATTTGGTTCTTAATGAAAAAGGTCCTGTTTTATGATTGCTTGGCCATTCATTAATTTTTACTTTCTTCTCTTCAAGGGCTTTTAGGGTCAGGGATATATAGTCATAAAACCTAACTCTCACTAGAATTCATAATTACTAGATCTCAATATTCTATTTGAATAGGTTCTTGGAATATGATGAGGTCAGAAGAAAAGAATAAGAAGAAAAACCATTAGACATGTTTAAAAATAGACTATTTAGCTATAGAATAATCTGAAATCTTTTCAAACATGGCTTAAGGTGACCTGTATTGCAAACTCATTCAGACTGGATTGGTTGCTTTATAAGAATTGAAAGAGGAGATTATACACATTTCATTAAATTTTTAGGCTAACATATTTAACTTTGATTGCTTACTATAAGTAGAGTGACTGTACAATTTATTATACAAACTGAGACACTTTCAAGAGTAAAGGAGGCACTGTTAGTATGATAATAAACTATCAGGTACACACAGTTGACACAACTGTGGAGTCAAACCAAGATGTATTAGCTAGCTACCTAGGGGAAGAACAGAAACAAGTAGGTGCTGCCTACAAGCAGCTCATAATCTTCATATTTCTCCTATGTTATAATTGAGAACTGACAAAAAGCATTGTCAGGAAAAATGACCAATGGGAAAGGTCATATAAAAGTCCAGAGGTATTATCTATGAAGAGCTCTTGGTAGGCCCGGCAGTTCCTGAGTCTCTGTCGTTTTACTTGATCTTATCTGGCCCAAGGTTAATTAATCCATGTCTCTGAGGTACATGTGGTCTTCCCAACTCCTTAATTTTTAAAATATCAGAACCTTATAATATTATAAATTCTGTGAGGTATCTAGAGCTGGGGGGCCAGGAACTAGGAGCTAGTGTTTGAGATCAGAGAATTCTATATCTCCAGTGTTTGTAGGATATTGGAATTCCATTGGAAAGCAAGCCAGGGCTTTTTGGTTTGGGAAGATATTGAATGGTGATGTATTTGGTTTACAAAATGGGTTCAATGAATTCTATTCCTAAAAAGCCAAATTAAATTTCAGACATGAAAATATTTAAACATATACTTTAATATATTTATGTATTAAATTTTCTCATTTATTGCATATTATATTTTATATTTTCATACAAATGTGTTAACAGATAAACATAATAGCATTTTTTTAAAAACCAGCATAAGCTGGTAGATGTAAAGGCCACTGACCCTATTTGATAAAGAAATTTTACTTCCAATTTTAATCCATGCGGAATGGAAGCACTTTACTGCTGGGAAGAATTATAGTGCAATTTAATCAACCTTCTTTTTTCCCATTGCATATTTTTTATTGAATTTATTGGGTGACATTGTTTAATAAAATTATATAGGTTTCAGGTGTACAGTCTAACACATCATCTGTATATTGTATTGTGTGTTCACCACCCAAAGTCATCTCCTTCCATCCTCATTTGTCCTTCCTTTACCCTCTTCAATCTCTCATCTCCACCCCTTTCTCTCTGATAATCACAATGCTGTATTTATGTCTATGAGTCTTTTTCCTTTGCTTATTCCCTTTATCTTTTTCACCCAGCACCCCGATCCACATCTCCTCTAATGATTGTCAGTCTGTTTCTGTATCTTTGAGTTTGTTTCTATTTTGTTTATTAGTTTATTTTGTTCATTAGATTCCACATATACGTGAAATCATATGGTACTTGTGTTTGTCCAACTGGCTTGTGACAGTGTGGATGGGTCAAGAGAATAATCAAACTCCTGGTGTGGACACTAAGGTTGAGCCAGATAGTTATATAATATGCCCAAGGCAGAAAGCTAGTTATGGGAAGAGTTAGTTAGCGGCAGAGAAGGGTCTAAAATAATCCTTTCTCATGTCTCTGACCAGACTGTACTTGTCCTTGGAGAAATCTGGACAGGAAAAAGCTGAAGAAGTTGACAGTCTTTAAGAGGATATGAACTCCCATTGACTTTGGGCAAAATGAAGTAAAAGAAGAAAAAGAGAAAAATATGAATATGCCTATTGAGTTTGCATTAAAATAAAATCTTTTAAAAACTTAAGGATTATTTAAAAGTTTGGTTCCCCTTCTTCTTGGCATCATATTCTTCTAGGAATTGATTGACTGTAAATATTCTTAAATTCTTTAATGATTGGTTTGTTTCAGACTCAATAAAACTGGAATTCTACTTTCTATTGCATTTCACTGTTTTTAGTCTTTTATTTCTTCTTTTTAATAAGTGGCTGTCACACCTTTGGAAGAGATCCAAAAAAGTGTAGACAATCATGTGATTGTCTCATGACCAGCATAAGCAAGATTACAGTTAAAGTACTTGTTAGTAGAATGACCTAGGAAGTCATTTACCCATACATAGCAGGAAAATATGATCTAATCTTATTAAATCTTGTTCAGTAAGTCCTCTTGATTCTACCTTCAAAATAAATGCAAAAACTTCTCAATATCTTCACTATAAATGCCCTGGTCCAAATTACCATCTTCTCTCCCATTAGTTATTGCAATAGTATTCAAGACCTCTTCCTATTCTGGCTCTGGTCTCCTTTCCGTATATCCTTATCACGGTGGCCAGACTGATTTTGTTAAACTAAAAGTCATATTGTGTTACATCTCTGCTCAAAATCCTCCAATAGCTTAGCATGTTGCTGATGGCAGAAAGATTATTATTATTATTATTATTATTTTTTGTATTTTTCTGAAGCTGGAAACGGGGAGGCAGTCATACAGACTCCCGCATGCGCCCGACCGGGATCCATCCGGCACGCCCACCAGGGGGCGACGCTCTGCCCATCTGGGGTGTCGCTCTGTCGCGACCAGAGCCACTGTAGCGCCTGGGGCAGAGGCCAAGGAGCCATCCCCAGCCCCCGGGCCCGGGCCATCTTTTGCTCCAATGGAGCCTCGGCTGCGGGAGGGGAAGAGAGAGACAGAGAGGAAGGAGAGGGGGAGGGGTGGAGAAGCAGATGGGTGCCTCTCCTGTGTGCCCTGGCCGGGAATCGAACCCGGGACTTCTGCACACCAGGCCGACGCTCTACCATTGAACCAACCGGCCAGGGCCTACGGCGGAAAGATTTTTCATGGCACAGTCCTTTCACTCTTATACTTCTTGGACCTCTTCTCTCTTCACCAACTTGTTCATTTTGCTCCAGTATACTGACTTCATTGCTACATAAGGCATAGTCTCTCCTTCAGGCTTTGCACATGCTGTTTCCTTTACCTTGTGTGCTTCTCCCACCCCCCAAAAAAGCCGCAGGGCTCCCTTACCTGGTTTAAATTTTACTCAGATAATACCTTCTCAGTGAGACCTTCCTTGAGAACCCCATTTAAAAGTTAAATTTAAAAAGGTAAATAAAATAATAAAGCCTATATCCCCAGTGCTTAGTACATAGTAGGCATTCAATAAATATAATTCATGAAGGAAGGACAGTGGCTTGTGTCCCCAGTAGTTGTGAAATTCATAGCTCCCAGCATTAGGCATCTCTTATGGTCTGTAACTTTTATTAGGAAGAGCAAGTTAACCTGTGTAGATTTAAGGGCTGCAAATTTAGAACTGCCGTGTGATGTTGGTGTGACTTTGAATTCAAGGGCTCTATAGGTGTTGGAACACCGATAACAAAAATGAGGGTACCTACTTGGATTTGCTAAGTTTTTATTTTAACAAGTCAGGATGATTAAAAAAATACACAGCCCTGGCCGGTTGGCTCAGCGGTAGAGCGTCGGCCTAGCGTGCGGAGGACTCGGGTTCGATTCCGGCCAGGGCACACAGGAGAAGCGCCCATTTGCTTCTCCACCCCTCCGCCGCGCTTTCCTCTCTCTCTCTCTTCCCCTCCCGCAGCCGAGGCTCCATTGGAGCAAAGATGGCCCGGGCGCTGGGGATGGCTCTGTGGCCTCTGCCTCAGGCGCTAGAGTGGCTCTGGTCGCAACATGGTGACGCCCAGGATGGGCAGAGCGTCGCCCCCTGGTGGGCGTGCCGGGTGGATCCAGGTCGGGCGCATGCGGGAGTCTGTCTGTCTCTGTTTCCAGCTTCAGAAAAATGAAAAAAAAAAAAAAACACAAAAAACTTACAACCACTATTTATACCTGCATACTTCTACAGAAGAAAACATTTTAATGCTAAAAAAGTAAAAAAAAAAAAGTAATGTTAAGATAAACAACATTTATTCAAAGTGAAAAATTTGCTTCAGAGAAAACTCTCTATACTGTCCTTACTTTTTCTCCTGCTAACCCTGGAAGGGGTTCCATAAGAAATCTGGGCTTTGGACTCCAGATCTAGAGTCTTACTGCGAGTGAGTCCCACTCATCCAAGGGCACAGCCATGGAGAACAATGGTGTGCCTTCATTTTGTCATCAAAAGACAAAACAGGTTTAAGAAAAGGTGGTGAGGTTACAATCTATGTAGAACCAAGAATAAAAGTTTTCAAAGTTGTATGAATTTTTCTTGGGAATACCCACTTTGTACCCTTCTTCAGTTTGTTGGAATGCTCACTTCTTTGAAAAAAATCATATTGTTGAGAAATGAAAGTTAAAGAAAAACCATTAAAAGATACAGATAGAAAGTTAATCATTAAAATTTCACCATGAAGTAAACTAGAATCATGTAGGAGCCCCAAAATAAAATTCAAATTTGTAGAGCTTCTTAGTAAATAAACAACCATTTCTATATAGACTAACTCCTTTGTTGCTGTTGTAGCTTTCCTAAGGCGTAAAGTGCAGGAGTAGATTTTTTGAGGATTTAGGATGGCTGATTATTAAAAAGTCCACAAAGGTAAGAAAAGGTCAAACCTCTCAGTTAATAATAGATGAAAAGGAACAATTTATGAAACCACAGGCACACTAAAATGGAGTCAGATTTCAGTTCTATTATAAGACTGGCTTTTTAACAGAAGCACATTTCTCTCCATAATTTAAATATCTAAAATGTTTGTACTGTTTGATGTCAAAAGTTAAACTTAAAGAAGCCAGACTGAAATTGAGAGCCCTCTCAAAGCAATTTTGGAGACTCTTATAATATAGTACAGAAACATTATTGTTCAAGCCTTCCATGTATAAGGGAATGTGGCAGTTCACCACCAGCATTATATAGCATGAGATGCATTATGATATATTACAAGGCATTCTAAAATGCCATGTGCATGTGCTACAGGTATATTTGAAGATTTCTGTCAAAACAAATAATTTTCTGTTCCCTTATCATATTATACTTGTTTCCTATGAATTACTCTGTTAATTTGGGGAACAGTCTTGGAATTTTAAACATAAATAATATATATGGAAGCATTTATTAATGGTTCATACAGTGTGAAAAAATATATTTTAATGCCAATACTATGAACCATTTTGTTATGAGTAATAATTTGATTATTAAAGATTTCAGATAACATCAGTGAGGTAAGCCCTGCGTCTAAGAGTTTATAATGGCAGAAAACTTTAGTTCCATTTATAAAGAGAAAAATTTATTGCCTTAAAATGAATAAAAGTTATCATAGATTTTAATTTGCCATTCAAAGGAAATAAGAATTGTTTGAAATATAGCAATATTATCTATAAAAATGTGCCAAATAGTCAAATTGCTTTAAGACATATAATTTTTGTTTTAGCAATAATAACATGAACAGTTTAGAGAGACCTACTTATTTCAGATTTAACTAATTCAACATTTGTAAAACATTGAGATAAGGTAGACTCAACTTAATGTTTCTTTTAGTTAATAATAAAATTTTTATTCTCTTGTTTATTAATAAAATAAGTTAGAAATGATTGGTCATGGTTAAAAATATCCTTTGAAAACATGTCTTTGTAAGATGAGGATGAAAATTATAATATTCTGGTTAAAATACACCAGAGAAACATTTCTGTGTAGGACAATAATTGTGATAATTATAAGTAATTTTTATGTATAGTATAGAATGCCCCTAAGGAATTTTATTTGTTCTCATCTGTTTGCCAAAACCATGCTATTAAATATGCTTGATATACATAAAATGCTATTTTTGTTAAAATGTTTTATAATTCTAATTTATGCCTATTTTGCATTAATGAAGATTGAATGTATCAGAAAAAAGTCCACATTTATTATTTTTACTAAACTTTCAATACTTGATCTTTAAAAAAATTGTCTTTTAAAAAGAAATTAATAATATGTTAATCTATACCCATCTATTTATCCTTAGAACACCTCTGAATACAGGGATGGATGGAGTTAGGATTATCACATTTCACAAGTAGAAAAGCTGATTGTAAAATTTAAGTAGCAATTGTTAGTTTGAACTAAAGATGGGATAAAGTGTGAAGTTTGGGATTTTTATTTTCAATCTGTAGTCCATTAATTCTTTGAAATAATTGGTTGTGTTTGTATAAGAGTTTGATACAGCATCTCATCCAACCATGTAATACTTTTTCAATGAAGAATGGCATCTTTTCCATTTTACAGATAAAGTAAAATGAGACAGAGATTAAATGACCTTTAAAAAAGAAGGCATGAAAGTCATTCATTACCAGAATAGAAACAGGAATTGAGAGGATATTGTTTCTCTAGCGCTCATTTTTTAATACCTATTTATTGAATACCTTTTTATATTTAGATATAATGATTTAGAGTTGCAAAAAGAATTAAAACTGGCCCATGCCCATGAAAAGCTCACATTACATTGAGACACAAGAATGCTACTCTACAGTAGGAAAGATGACATGTACATAAATAATTTCCCTATAAGGCAGAGAGTAGCAGGTGTAATTTGAGACCTCCACATACACTACTGTGAGAATTCAATAATGATAACTTCTCCCATTTCCTAGAGTTAGTAGAATATGTCATATGTATATCTTCATATAGCCAGAAAGAGAGACACTAAGCCCTGGCAGTAAGGGCAGGCTAGACGAAGCCTGTGCATGTATGAAATAGGATGATGGCCCTGTTTAAATGAGTGGGTAGAGGGCACTGGAGAAACTGAGGAAGCAAATGAGATAGCGCAGGTAGCAAGAACCAGAAGGGCGGTCAAGGTTGCGGGGTGTGTCATTCGTCACCATCCTGCCAGTCCCAAGGCGAGAGCCAACATCTTCAGTCCAGTAATTGTCTGAACTGACAAGGAAGTCAGTGCTCCCACCCCAGGCAGATTTGCGACTGCCTCAACGGTCAGATAAGTGTCTGCTCTTCTGCATTTTTTCAGCTGGTATTTTTTAGATCATTCTTCAGGGCCAGAATCAGAGCTCCACAGTCAAGCATTTACATGGGAGCCTGGGAGTAAAAGGTATGTAAGTACAAAGTGCTAGGATGGTGTGTAAGCCCCCAGTAGAAGAAACCACTTTTCCATTACACAGAATGAAACAGGCCATGATTCTACATAGGCACATGTGCTGCATCATCTTGTAGAAAAAGGCTCACATTACTGCTTAATTTGCAGGAATGAAGCACCACATTTTATGAAAACTTAAAACATTTTAAATCACAAAAAGAGAACCATAATTATTTGATTAGGTGATTTTATCTTTATTGGAAAATAATGCTAGTGTTAAATACTTTTTTTTAACCTTCTCCTTTCATTGCGTTCTGTAATCAGCTTATCAAGGTTTAATTTATTTTAATTATTAAACCATAGTGTAAACTTGAAAATTTCCAGAAGTAGGTCAATAATTTTGAAACCAATCTAAGTAAAGAGTCTTCAGATGAGAGTGGGCTTTATCTCTCGAGTCCCATAACGAGTGTTTTGGGAAGATAAGTGACTGTATTAGAAACAGAATTTGTTCTTACCTAGCACTGCACATCACAATGATAGTTCTTATTTGGAAATCATAATATTCCAACACTCAAATTTGCAATACTGTTGACTTAAAAGAAAATAACAATAAGATTATACTAGAAGTTAAAAATCACGCAAAATTTAGGAATTTCTGATTTAAAGAATTTGTTCATATGAAGAGAACCTATTATGTGGTAGCATGTAATGCACCTGGTTGAGTCACACAGGGTGCTTCTCTTTCTCCTTTTGATTCCCAAATTTAGAATCCCTCTGTCCTGTACAAATCTTACTGTCAGCAGTTGGCCTTGTTGTTCTACCTGACCGAGATGATAATGGATATCTGGAAAGATCTACCTCCTTTACTTTTAATCACCACCAAACACTTGAATCTACGCTGTGCTCCTTACCCTTTCTTTAGTAATAAAAGCTCTAAGGTACTTCCTTCTCTCCACTGCCAATGACTCCGGCTGTGGTCTTAGACCTAGCAGGTGAAGATCCCGTGTGGTCCTAGGATGTCTGTGGGAATGTCCTCAATAGTGAGAAGAACTAATTTTAACTATATTACTTGAGTCATCCTTAAGCTAGTTTAGGAGTACCATGGAAATATTGTTTGGAGTATAAATTTACATAAATATGTGTGTATAAAATTCAAAATTATCAGTATTAGAAGTAATGCACACACATACTCATTCCTTTACTTAAGACCATTTTTTAGAGTGATTTTCAGATCATCTACATCAGAATTACCTCATGTGCTTGTTAAAAAGAATATCCCTAGGCTTTACACCAGACCTGCTGAATCAGAATCTCTGTTTGGGACTAGCAAGCTTTCCATGTGATTTGTATGGGTAGTAAGGTTGAAGAGTCATTGACTAATTTGATGGAAGAGACAGTATAAACTATGAGTGCTCTAAAGTTGATTAGTAAAGTGAGAAAAAGTGTTTGTAAAATAAAGAAAAGTCTGTCAAAGCAGGGAATCTAGAGTAAACAGCGCAGATGGCCGGTTGGGGAGAATAAGAATTCCACCTCTCAGCTAGTCTAGTCTATACCCCTCATATCACTGTATCACCTCATCATTTTTTCCAATTTAGTGACTAAAAGTTTTGAGTCAGACATCTCAAAATGAAACATCTGAACAGCCTTCATATCAAAATTAAGTGAGGTGGTCTCAATGTTAGCTCTCCCCCCACTCATTGCCTGCAAGATAAGTGAGTCAACTAGAGCAAGTCAGCATCCAGGACTTGCTCCCCTCTTTGGTGCCTGGGTCTGGTGGGAGAAAGAATGGGGAGGGAATACAATAAAATCGACACTTCAAGAGCCCTATGATGCTATGCTTATTTACTTTTTTCTTTCTACCATCATAGGAACTTATACACTTTAATGTTGAGAAAAGCTAAAGAAACATTCAGTGAACTGAAATTCTGTTAATTCACAAAATATTTTTGTTACCCCCTTTACCCTATTCTTCTCAATGATATTCAAAATCAACTTCTTTTGTTGGCATTTATCTTCTATCCTCAAACATAGTGAGACTCTTCCATTTTGTTAAGCTGTTTTATCCTTTCTCTTTCTTATCCTATTAATTGTTGTCTTATTTTCTCTTTTATTAACAAATTTCTCAAATGACAAGCATTTATCTGCTGGATTCATTTTCTTGCAACTTACTGTATAGCCCCTCACTCTAATGACACTGCTCCCTCTAATATCACCAATGGTCTCTGCTTTTCTAAATCAAATGACTCGCAATTTTTCTTGTTGATAAAAAGTCATAAAAAATAATGGAGTTTAATACATATCACCTGGGAATCCAACAAGCCAGACTGCTAATTAGTCAATTAAAACCATGAGTTAGGTTAGACAAAATTGAACTTCATTACCAGTTGACTTTGCCCACTGTTGCATTTTTAGCTTTATTTCTTATTTATTATAAGAGAGGATGACAATGGAAAATAACAGTATGGTATAATTAAATAAAAATTACATCATATACGGCTGTTTTCATGAATTTGGAATATTGTACAATTTGTGATGTATCATTCTACAAATATATTAGTAAAGACCATGTCATGCAATGAATGTTTTTCTCATGTACAACTAAGATTTTATACATCTGATCAAAGGATGTTTTGATTGATAAAAAAATTATTTAAAAGTTGGCATTAGAATGAATCTTCTTTTGCTGTTTTGCTCAAATGATAAAATAATTACAACATTAATAATAAAATTTAATAAAATATTAAAATAAATGATTAGATATATTATAAAGGACATGGAATAAAGAATAATCTTTTTCAGGTCTTTGGAATTTTCAATTTAACATTTCTGCACAGTAAGGCTCATTTCAGTTTTATAACAAAATGTAAATAATTGGAAATCTTAATTATCCCCTGATTTTACACATATGTACATTGAGCAGAAACTCTTGAATCAAATGCATTTTACTAATGAACTATATTAATGAGGGTGATGCCAAAATGTATTAGAAACTATCTGTAGTAGGCTGACATTTAAATTCACAGTTAGCCTGAATGGGTTCTCTCTTTGTCAGTATGTCAGCTTGCAGCAGGGATGCTGACGGCCTGGATGTCTGCTGGAACCTACAGGGAACTAAACTTCTCAGCCCGTGCCACACAGCACGGGAGCTCAAAAAGGTCTTTGTAGCAGGACAATAATACTTGTATCTAAAAGTTTCTTTAAATAACTTTATGTTTCACTGTATATTTCTGTGTGAAAGCCACACTTGCCATAACTTTGATTCATTTGAAACCTTTTCTGCCTTCTTATTCTAAAAATACTAGCATGCTTCCCACAGAGAATGCTAGCATCGCTCTCTCCCAACACGTTTTCATTTGTGGGGTCAAGTGTAACAGCATGCTCCTTGTCTCTCTCTGTTTAGTGATGCTGTGATCATATAGCTGTCTATGCTAATTTCAACATGGAGCGGCCAGAGCTTTGTAATGCATAGGGCCAGGTGAATGGGCAGCATATGTGGGATAATTTGGGCTCTAAGCCCTCAACTGCCCTTAAATACTTTGTCATTTACCTTCTATTATATTTGTGCAGGTTTATTTACCCTGTTAATGAAATTATATTATATATTTTAGATATTATAAAAATATCAGAGGACAGATTTGGAGTATTTGTAACTACTTATATGTATTAGCATGGAGACACAAAGACAGCAACGTCTGGAACAGTGTCAGCTCTCTGTCCCTCCTCTTTCTGTCTATGATGCCCCCTAGATATTCATACTGCCAGGCTCTAATAGTCTATAGTTCCACACTCATGGCAGTTAACATACAGTGGGCCCCTCTTATCCAGGGGTAATATACCCCAAAACCTGCTGTGGATTTCAGAAACCATAGATGGTACCAAATCCCATGTATATTATTATTCTTATGTGAACGTAGCTGTAGTAAAGTTCAATTTATAATTTAGACACAGTAAGAAATTAACAATAATAATAACACAACAATTCTAACAATGTACTGGAATAAAAATTATATGTATGGGATCTCTCTCGACATATCTTATTTGTACTGTGCTAACAACTCTTCTTATGACATAATGCCTACATCATCAGGTGAAGTAAGGTGAAAGCACATTATTAAGTAAAATAAGGATTACTTGAACACAAGCACTGTGATACTAAGACAGTTGATCTGATAACAGAGCTGGCTACTAAGGGACTAGTGGGCGGGGAGCATGTGCAATGTGAATACGATGAACAAAGGGAAGATTCATTTCCCATATGGGAGTAAAGGGATGGCATGAGGTTTCATCATGTTACTCAGAACAGCACACAATTTAAAACTTAAAAACAAACCTGTTTATTTCTGCAATGTCCCATTTACTTAATATTTTCAGACCACAATTGAACATGGGCACATGAAATCATGGCAAGTGAAATCATGGATAAGGGGGTACTATGGTACTTTATTATAACTATATTTTGCATTGACTATTTTGACACATCAACTAATCAAAATGTAAATTAAAATAAAGTCATTTGGACTAGAAGAAAATAGTAAAATGATTTCTGATGAACATTGAAAACAACTGAGACTTACCAGCCAGGAATTATAGCTATGAAAAAACAGTATGATTGCTATTAATATCAATCATGTAAAAATAATAATATAGCAAACAAAACTGGAAGGCAGGTAGGAGATAAATATAAGGGTACTATCAATATATTCCACATCCGATATAGCATAGAGCCGATCAGCATCTTTTAAAGTAGAAACATGTTACTAAGACAACAAACAAAAACAACCATAATAACTCTAGACTCAATATTGTTCATAGTCTTTCTCTCTTATTAAAGAGTCTTGTGGAAATTAATCTTCTGTCATAGAGAAGCTTATTTGATGTTTATCAATTGCATATTTCCTTGTTTCCTAATGAATTCAAATAGAATGATTATTAATTTTATATATAAAAATAGCATTATTATTTGAACTCAATTTTGTAAAATTATTTCCATATATACTGCTCACAAAAATTAGGGGATATTTCAAAATGAATATGAGGCTATAAAATATCCTCTAATTTTTGTGATCAGTATATATATTTTTCTATTATATTTTCACAGATTGATTTGCAAAGTTAATAATTATTATTATAAATGCTTAAAATGTTACTGAGAGATGGAAAAATTGAGATATGGAGTAGAAATATGGAAATTATCTATCTATCTATCTATCTATCTATCTATCATCTATCACTTATCATCTATCTACCTATGCTGAAATATTGTTCACCAAATATTACCAGCAATTATTTTTCAGTAATAACCCTTTAGTAACCCAAGAATGTTACAGAGTGTCTAACATTTGCTAAGAAGTCAATAAATATTTGTTGCATCATGAGTGGTAAGAAAACTCTGCCTAAAAACACAGAAAAAAGTAACCCTGGCCAGTTGGCTCAGTGGTAGAGCATTGGCTTGGTGTATGAATGTCTGGGTTTGATTCCCAGTCAAGGCACACAGGAGAAGCACTCATCTGCTTCTCCACCCCTCCCCTTCTCATTTCTCTCTCTCTTTCTCTCACTTTCTTCCCTTCCTGCAGCCATGGCTCCATTGGAGCAAGTTAGCCCCAGGCACTGAGGATGGCTCTACGGCTTCTGTCTCAGGCAGTAAAAAGAGCTTGGTTGCTGAGCAATGGAGCAATGCCCCAGAAGGGCAGAACATTGCCCCCTAGTGGGTTTTCCCAGTGGATCCCAGTTGCAGCACATCGGGAATCTGCTTCTCTGCCTCTCCTCCTCTCACTGAACAAAACACACCCACAAACAAACAACACAGAAAAAAGCAATGGACACCCTCACAACAAAGTTCTGATAGCAGAGTTCTAAAAGAGGAGGATGCTTGAAGATATGGGAATTTGAAGAAAAGAGTATTTTTAAAAGTGTTAAGAATGTTTTATAGTTACATACATTTGGGGGTTAAAAGATAAGAAGAGATGCCATATTTGATTTAAAAAGCATGTTTGAAGTTCTGATTATAAACCTTGTTCAAATGCATTCTTAAAGGCAGAGATGACCAATTAAATTTCTTTGCCATGTGGGAAAAAGTAATATTTACTCTGAAATTCATGGCACAGAAGGAGAGGAAATGAAATGCACAGACAGAAACATGCAGCAGGACAAGTGTCACTCATCCGGAGTCCCAGCTCCTGCCACATCTTTCCTGCCAAGACTCAGGTCTAAGACAGAACACTCCCAATTTAGATAACCGAGGCATCTCGGAGGCTGAATGAAAAGCAAGGACTTGATCCTTGATATAATTAAGTGGCTCAGCAGAAACAGAACTGAATTAGGAGTCAGAGGACAGAGCTCCACTTTGGAATAATCACTTCTCTTGGCTTCAGTTTGCTCATCTGTAAAATGAAGATACTACCTGTCCTGTGTACTTCAGAGGGTGCTGATAGAGAACAAATTAGATAAAGTGAGTGAACATGCTCTGTAAACTGTAAATCACCACACGAAGCAAACTTATCATTATTTAAGGTCACCCTTGATGTGCCGCAGCAGGGAGACAGAGAGAAAAAACAGCTTCCCTGTGAATTAACACCTTATTTCTGGGAGACTCTCAGAAAGCTTGTGTAAAGACAGTGATAGAAAGTTAATCGTCCCAGTTTTAAGCCGAGATTTTTACATTTGTTTTAAGAAAATGGCTTTTACTGATCTGTCTCATTTTAGCAGATACATGTGACACTGCGGCATCTTTTGAACTGCTCTTTCTCAGAATGCTTCACCGACTCCCACCCTTCCACAGTTTTGTTTCAGGCTCTTTCTCTTTCCAAACCTGTTGTCTTTTGATGATATCACCTGTTTCCCTGCCTACTCTGTTCCGCATGAGCATTTCCTACTATCCACATACACCTAGACATGGATGTTGGACAGGCACCTCAAACCTAGTATGTCCAAAATGGAATTCATTGTCTTTGCTACACTTAATTTCTTTTCCTGGGTTTTCTGTCTCAATCACATCACTATCTACCCACTCTTTCAATTGGGAAAACTATAGAATAAAGGATGTGGTGGATGGTTTTACACTACACAACCCTGAGCAATGCCATTCGTGATGTCTCTGAATGGAGCTAATGTTGTGCAGTGTACACCCTGCAGAACTCATCATGGCAGCCCTCCCAATAGCTTGACTACTTGCTCCATTTTCTCAACGGTCACTAATTTCTTGATTTTCTACAATAGAGAGGAGTCTGTGAACAATTCTCAATTTATCAGAGGCTACCTCTTAAATGTTCATGACACTTTATCATAGTCTACCTGCAGTTGATAAATCGAGGACAATATTCTGAATATAAATTGTTATGTGTGAAAATTATACTGCAGAAAAAATTTTCTTTTCATTTAAACATAAACATTTTAACACTGTATACAAATGTGTCTGTGTGTGTCCTTAGTAGAGAGTCTCCAAAGATAGTCCTCAACAATTCCTGCTCCTCAGATGTTCATGCTGCTTCTCATATCAGGGAGTGGAGCTTGTATCTCCTTCCCTGAGTCTGCACTAATCTTGTGACTAGCCTTGGCCAATGAACTATTACCAAGAGAGGTGCAACTGAAAACTTGCTAAATGTTAAACATGGTGCTTGCACATTGGAACTTGTCATTTTGAAACACTCCTTCTTAGAAGCCAGCTGTCAAGTTTTAAGAACAATTCAAAAAGGAGATCTAAGTTATGTTGCTTACGAGTACCAGCTGAATTCCACCTGACAGGTGGCATCCATCTAGTAATCATGAGAATGAGTCATCTTGGTCATTCAAGCCCAGTCAAGTCCTCAAATGATACGGTCCCATTCATCATCACAGTGACAGAAAAACTGCCCAGATGACCAAGTCACCATAAACAGTCATTAGCAATAATAAATGCTTCTTTTAAGTTATTATGTTTGGGGTAGTTTGTTATCCAATGAAAAAATAAGTAAAACTGCATGCATGCATATGTATATATGTATCAATGTGTATACAGATGAGTGTGTATTTAATTTACCTCTTTAAGAAGACTAAGACAAAAGCAAAGATCATTAGCTAAAAGTGGTATGTAAACTTTTGGTTGAAACAGTTTCCAAGGCAATTTTTTGCAACATTCAGTAAAACCACCTGTTAAGGCAAAGTAAGGATAAATAACAGAAAAGAGAAGAATGCCCCACAGATGAAAATCGGGTCTAACCCTGGTGGAGAGCATGGACAATAAACCTCATAATCTAGGCTTCTAGTTGTCCCTTTATATGTCATGCCTATGTCTGATGGAATATATAAAGCCTTGAGAAAGTAAATAAAACCCAAGATGAAGAAGCTTCAAACACCTTAAAGTTCTGTATAAAGACACCCTGTTATCTGGTCCCTTATCTATAAGACCAGAAAACCTGCTGAGAGGTAGGTAGCTTGTCATCTATAGGACTAGTGCCTTCATCACCTCTTTGAGAGCTAGGAGACAGCAGGAGTTTGCTTTTCTTTTCCCAAGTCCTTATCTCACGTGGAACCTCCAGATTTTTATTCAAATAGCCCTGAGACTAAATACTGTGAAGCTGAGAAAACTTAAATGAATCATAGTCAGTATTTTAAAATTCAAACCCAGCACCAGTCTCATTCTCACTTTCACTAATTCAGTTCATCTCCTTTTCATCTTTGAGACTAAAGCACTACTATATCTGTCTATAGCTTCTAGTTCCTTCCATTAATAATCCTTTTGTTGTTAGTAATATTTCTAAAACACAAATCTGTCACCTCACTGCCCAGTTAGAAAACTTTCCACTGGATTTCTCAACACATTAACTGGAGTAAGAGTTAAAAGCACAGGGATGGGAGGTCTTGGGTGTCAGGGTAAGGAGGTTGGGTTTTACACCGTAGGGAATACAGACTGTATAATAATTTTTGAGTAGGGAAGTAAAATAAAGCAGTATTTTGAAAATGTCTTTTCTACCCTCTAAATATCAGCTTCATTAATTGTTTTTTCTTTTTATTTTAAACAGTAAATGTTATATTTTAGTTAGCTCATAGCAACTAAAATAAAATAATAATTTATAGCAAGTCTCTGTATAGTTTATCCACTCTTATTTGCACATAGTCTTATGTTCCAGTTCACACTCAGTCCTCCCTACACTTATCTCTTTGAGTTCATAACTTTAAGCTATTAACTTAGTGGCATATATATATATATATATATATATATATATATATATATGACACTTCAGTTTCTATCACATCAATATCTATCATCCAAAGAAAGTGGTCCCTGGCAGAATAGCTCAGTTGTTGGAACATTATTCCGGAGTGCAGATTGCTGGTTAGATTCTTGGGTCAGAGAACAGGAACAGATCAATGTTCCTCTCTCATTGTCTCTTTCCCCCTCCCTTCCTCTTGCTCATTAAATTAATAAGCAAAAATTAAAAGAAAAGTGGATCCAGCCCCAATAGATCAGATAAACATTTTCGTTTCTTTCAAACGTCTCCCCAGTGAGGTATCAGTATCTATGTTAGTACACATTGCCATGGAGTGGGGACCTCATCATAAAACTGGGCCACTCTGAGTAGTCCTTCTGGTACGAGGACAAACTCTCTGTGGGTAGTTGATCATGTTTCAGTTTAAACTGTCAGGTGTAAAGCCTTCACTTTCTACAGATACAATTGCAGGGACTGATCCTGGAAACCAGCTGTCATTGCCACTTCTGTCACTGGTGCACAAGGCTGGCAATTAAAATCATCAACAGCTTTCCTCTGAAGCTTCTCTGTGTAGCTCCTGCTGAAGATCTAGCTGTTACTCTTGCATTAGCTTAGAAGGCACCTGAGATTTTGGTTCCTCATTTTAGACATGTCCTCAGTTTGAATATCTGTCTACATTACTAATTAGATGATCTTCCATAAATTGCTGAGTCTCAATGAATTTCATTATTCTCATCTGTACATGGGTTACAATAGTATCTACTGAGAATTAGAGATTATCAGTCTATGTTGGTGTGTGTGTGTGGGGGGGATTGTGTGTGTGCACACGTGTATGTGTACATCACTTGACATAGCACACAATAAATATAGCCATTCTACGACCCTCTTGCCTATTGCAGGTCTGTCTGGGATTACTGGGGACTCTATTTCTCCGCCCCATTCTCCAGTCTCCACTTTGTAATATCAGCAAGAGATTCTCTAAGGTACATCTGAAAATTGTCTCTGAATATGTGTAGTACTCTAAGTAGCTGAATATAAGCAATCACATGTCCAAATTCACATCTTGTGACACCACATGGAACAATAGTCTATCTCCAAAGATACAAGGCCATTATGCTTTTAGATAAACTATTCCTCAAGAATGGAGTTATGCACCTTTGAGAATTTTATATAGCATGTATAAAAATCAGATTATGGGGCACACAAAAATTGAAAATCTGAAAGCCTTATACTCCTTTTATGAAAATGCTGGAATTTGTTTTGCCAGTTTTTGATCTTCTATTGATAGAAAGTTGGCTAATGGGCAAACAGTCATGTATAAATCTCTCTTTATTTTGCACTGTGACTGGGAAGTACAAGCCTTCCTAAATATAATATTAATCCATTTTGGTAGCCTCAGAGAGCACCTTGTATTTTCTGTCTCAGGTAGGAACTGCCAAACAGTGCTCAGGAAGCATTTCCAACATATGGAATCATCTGGGTACATACCACACGCAGAGTTGATGGTGGCTACTGTGCCAACCACAGTTTCTCATGCATAAGAAATGTATGCTTGGCTATGTCATTTGTTCACCTTTAAATTCCTTCTGGATTCAGCAGGAATACAGGGGCTCTTATATAGAACAAAACAGCTTGGGAGATTTTATTTTTCCTGCACAAATACCCAGAGGCATTCGTTCAGTTAAGAAATAAATTAAATTTTGTGCAGGAGAAACAGTAATATGTTTGAAATATTCAGTCTTTTCCCTTCGCTTGTATTTAAAAATGGCTAATCTGATTTAATTCACATTTGTGATGTTAATTTTAGCCCCCCCCATAAAAAATCCTGTGGGCCTATTTTTTTTATTTTTATTTTTTGCATAACTCACTATAACATAACTCTCTCTTTTTTAAAACTGGGGTAACATTGGTTAACAACATTATATAAGTTTCAGGTGTACAACAGGATAATTCAGTATCTGTATACCCTATTGTGTGCTCACTACAAAAAGTCTAGTTGTTTTCTGTCACCATATACTTGACCCCCCTTTAAGCATTTCGCCCTGCTCCCACCCCCTCTTGTCCTCTGGAAACCACCACTGCACTGTCCGTATCCATGGGTTTGCTTCTGTCCTGTTGTAACTGCTCATTTGTTACTTTTTTGTTTCACATTCCATGTAGGAGTGAAATCATATGGTGGACCTATTTTTCATGACTAAGGATAGTGTCACAATAAAAATTCTAGCTGAAAAAGCAGCTCGGTTTCACTGATGGTATCTTAACAAAGCATTACATATAAGAAGCATTACTACATGTTCTTTTCATATGTGCACTAAAAATTTTCTTGACACCAGAAACATACCAGTTTGTTTGTCAGAATCTATGATTAATTATTTAATCCTTGCATATATAAAAAAGCAAATTTAGTTCAAGATCTTTTGATTTAACTTAAAATTATGGATGAAAAATATTTATACAGTATGATAAAATGTAAGGAGACTTCATAAATGCATATTTTTTCCTATTGGTATCCCTGTTAATTTCTGTCCTTTTGATGATGAAAAACCATAAACTAATCAGCAGTAATATTATATAACTATATTTCTTCTCTAACTCTGTAGCACTGATGGATGAGAGAAAATTTCAACAAACTTTTTTTTTAGATTTCTTTGTCTTTTCCTTTTATGAAAGACAGTGGTACCAGAATAGTTACATCATTCTTTTCTTTATTCTCTTGTGACTATAAAATAAAGTTATGGAATGTTTTAATAAACCTATCAAATGAAGGTGATTGCTTTTAAGATAAGTTGCTTTAACATGAGAAAATTTTCTGAAGTTGAAATTTAACTTTAGGGTTACTGTATTTCCCCATGTATGAGACACACCCTTTTTTGAAAAATTTGGGGTCTAAAAACTAGGTGCATCTTATACAGTGGTTGTAGTTATTTTACTTGCATTAGACAGTGATGAGGAGTTGTATGAATTTTATGATGAATAAAACTTAAGTTCAATAATTTTATGTAATACATTTTTTTTCAAATTTTGGGCCCCCAAATTAAGGTGCATCTTATACATGGAAAAATATGGCATTTCCTGAGTTTATTGTTTTTCTTCTAAATATTTCTATTTTGTGTAATTTTAATTAGTCAGCAATGCAATTTAACCAAAAGCAGTAAAACAATGTCACAGACTTTGGTATCTTGTGTTGAAATGAATTTCTAAGCTTAGGATGGAGCCGCACCTGTCAATGTGCCACGTCATCAAGCCAAAACTCATACAACTTTTGTGTCTCTAGAAATGCTCTGCGTCGACCAGAGATACTGTATATCTAGTCAGTCTATCCCCAACTGACAAGTCAACTCTCGGCACTGTACTTATGCTCTTGTTCCTTATTCATTTTCTGTTTTTCTCTTCCTTGTTCCTTATTCTTTAGCCTATAAAAGCATACTGTCTTGTGCCCTCTGTTGTAGTTATCAGAACCCTGTGAATGGAGGCTTCTTGCTTCATGAAATGTTGAATAAAATTTGTTTTTATCAACTAAATAAATTGTTTTCCTAAATTATTTTTGACATTTGCCCATAAAATATTGTTTTATTATGAAAATATTTCACAAATTCTTGGTTTGAGTGTATATTTTTTGAATCTTCTCATATTTCAAATAAAAAGATTCCAAGCCTGAAAGCCATTTTCATTTCATGTTTTAAAGTGGGAGACTAGATACTTTGCTAAGTCATTTGAAAATAATTGCTAGGCTCAAAAAATTTATATTTGGTATCTTTGAAGCTTTATAAACAATGCTACACAATTAACACAGAAAACCCCATTTTACCTGTGGGAACTGAGTCTTGTCTTATTTACCTTTTTTTTTTATCTTTATAGGTCCTACCCTTTAAAGTCTACATTGTTCTGGTTACAGCAGTCACAAATTTCTCTCTTTCCTCTATCAGTGAAGGTGTATAATTCCGAAACTTTTATGGGAATGGAGGACTGAATACAAATATATATTTTTACTTTCTTCTGAATTGCAATCTGACTAAAATGACATTGCAAAGGATAAAACTAAGGTAAAAAAAAACCCACAAAAGAAAATTGGAGAAGATACAAGAGCACACTAGAGAGATGAACAAAACATTGGAGGCTGGAGAGCAGGTGGATAAGTGGTGACACACTTAGATAAGCAGAGGAAGATGAAAGTTATGTGTCTGTAGTGGGGAAAGCAAGGATCAAGACAAATAATCCTGCAAAACACCAACATGTTTCAGGCCTTAGAGGTGTCAGATACTTCTGAAGGCTGGATAACTGGTAGGACAACATAACAGAAAGAGGATGGTTTAGGGTTCCAGGTTCTTTCTTCAGTCTTGGCAGGAGACAGGTAGTTTTCTGTCTGGACAGGGCACTAGTACAACCACAGTGTAGAGAGGAAATAAAGTGGAAATCCGTATGCTAAAAAGTGAAGAATTCTCAGTCTCTTTCTCCAGCACATGTGTGAGAATTTGGGCAGCCAGTGTGACATATAGCGAGCAAGTGACTAAGGATGCCTCTCTTGGGATACTGCCTAGCCGAAGGGGAAAGACCTAGGGAGCCAAACCAGCTGTTTTCTTGCCCAGTGATTCCCCAGTGAGACCAGCCTAAGCTCCAGGCATTCCTCCAGATCTTCTACTCAGTTTCATGGTGCTTTAATCTTAGTTGGTCTATGTATACAGGGAATATCATACATTTTAAGAAAATTCTAAATTTAAAAACAAAAATGAAAAACAACTCCCCCCCCAACTTAAAGGAAACATGGCAATGCAGGGAGCAGAAATCTTAGAAAACAAAGAGTTTCTCAGGCTGATTAACAGGATTTGAAGGAAATACATAGGAATCGGTAGCAAAGATGTTGACTAAATTGTAAGGTTAACCAGGCAATAAATGATCCTCCACTTCAATGCCTACTAATGAGAAGGAATTGGGGTAGTGGTTGACTGAGTAACAAGAAGTAAGTTCAAAGACAGCTTCCCAAATAGCTCCTTAGTTCATGTTAACTCTACTCCAGTCATTGACTTGCTTGCCAATCTGGTAATCAGTTTCAGATCTACACTATTGCAACAAACATTACTAATATTCTTTCATTGTGAGAAGAAAGGTTTTTTTTCCTCCTTTCACATATAAGTTTTGGAATTGTACACCTTCACTGGTAGAGGAAGGAGAGAAATTTGTGACTGCTGTAACCAGAAACCAAATGAACCATTACAACTTTGGCTGGATTGCTTTAAAGATTGGGTGGAGAGGGCATATAATGCTTGTTAAAAAGGAATGTCAACAGCAAGGCCGTCATTGGGCTCAACACCTCGTGCAGTCTATCAAACTTAGTTATATTCAGAGAAGACAGTAAAAGGCCTAAGAGTTCATTTATTTACTTATTTATGTTTGCAGTGACTGTTGGCTGCTCTAAGTTCATCTGAGATGGAACAACTCCAATAGGAAACCATAGATGAGGCATTGACTAGTTTTAGGGGTCTTACTGCCCTGGATTAGGTTTATAATGATGAAGCTGGTGACTCACTGAAGAATAAAAAACTGAGTGACGTCACGGAAATGGCGCCGTGAGCAGCGCGTCCAACAGATCTCCCCTAAATCACAACAAATTTATCAACTAGAAACAGAAAAATTTATCCTCGGAGCATTCCGGAGTTCCACAAAAACTGAAAGCGAAGGGACTGTTATCACTTGAATCTGAGAGATGAGGGTGTGGAGGAAGCTACCGCAGGGACGTTCATTCAAGCCGCGAGGGAATGCGCCTGTGGTGAGTCAGCCCACACTCGGGAGCCGCGAGCAGCCACCGGCGTGCCTGGTCCGGTTGCAGAGCGAGCACCGCTAACGTTCCCAGCGGCCCGCGCACTGCGAGTGAGAGTCGCCAGCCACCGGTGCCCGGAGCACCCCATTCGCGCGTGTGCCCTGGGCATTCCACGCGCCCAGAGCGCCCTACTGGCCCGCACACCCAGGGTGCCCCATTATCCTGCACCGGGTGCGATCCAGCTGCCAGCGGCAAGGCCAGCGGGAAAGGCACCAGGGTGGTCTTCCTTACTTGGGAGATTCTCTCCGTGGGCGGGGCACCTCACCCAGCCATTCAAGCTAACAATCAAGCGTTGGGGGAGGGGCGCGCGCAGGCAGCCTAAAACACCTTCATAAACACAGCTGCGACCCAATCACTGAAATTAGCTTAACCCATGAAATCTGCGCACCCTCGGTTCTAATTGATAAGATCTCTCTCAGTTCAGCGACCCAAGACAAGAGGCGTGATATTTTTTAGTGCCTCTCGCTAAAGGGGTGGGGGCAACTTCTGATTGATAGAGCCTCCATATTCAGGGATAAAAGCTAACAAGAAGGACTTGGCAGATAATAAGATCTATACTACACTAGTCGCAAGCAGAGACTAGTGCCTCTTCTTCCCTGCAAAAACAGGCTACAAAGTGTGGAAAGCCTGGGTTGAGAGGTCCAACTGAATGCTAGGCACTGAACAGTCACCTTGACAACAATTGACTCCCACCCCCGCCTGATTACACTGGAGGCCCTGACTGCCAGAGCCTTTCCCAAAGCCTTGCACTGAGTGGGGATAGAGTGGGGATTTCCCAGCTCTTTGAGCCTCTTACTCCCCAGGCAGAAGCAGTTGCAGCCTTATAGCTGGATCACCAGGCTGCTAATTCAGAAAGGGGGGACTAGGAGAGAGAATCCAGGAAAGCAAACTCTCTCATCGTTGGACCCTGCAAACGCCAACAAGCCTTTACTTCCAGCAAGACTAAAGCCAATTATATGACATTGCCATAGAATCCCATCAACTGCAAATCCCTACCTAAGAGTGACACAGGGGCAGAGTCTGGGTTACAGAGTCACCGACCAGGAAGAGGGAGAGAAAAGAAAAAGGAAGAAGTTAGCCTCTCAAAATCAAGAAAAATCCAGACTTTACAACTTGTTCCACTAATTTTTTTTTTGTTGTTGTTTGTTTCTTCTATCTTATTGCCTTTATTTCCTCCACCTCGGTCCTTCTATTCTCTGCCCATCTTATGCTTCCCTTTTCTTGAACTACACTACCCATGAATGTTACATTTTATTTCTCTTCTTCATCCTCACCCTCCTTTAAGGTTATACTCCAAAACACTTAACTCTCACTCTCTCCTCTTTTGTTTTGCTTTATTTTGTTTTTTTCTCTTCCTTTTTTATTTCTTCCTTCGTTTTTCTCTTTTTCTTATTTTTTCCTTTCTATTCATTTTTTCTTTTCTCGTTTTACTTTCCTCCCATTTAATCCTCAATCACAAACAAATTAGTTAATTTGGGACTCAAGGTTTTTTTGGCTTTATTTTTCTTTTTTGCTTTTGTTTTTGTTTTTTTCTTGTTTGTTTATTTTTGTGGCATTTTGGGTCCTCCCAACCCAAGGTCTCCATTGTATTTAGTCTTCGCTCCACTTAATACAACAGATTTTTACTTATTATTTTTATTTTTTTCTTCTTTATTATTCTTTTTTTGGTCCTTTTTTCTGGTTCCCTCTTATTCCTCTCATTATATCTCTTAGTTGACCATCACTTACAAGCAAATCATCTTATGCTTGTCTAAGATTTTCTTCCTTTTTTTTTTTTTTTGCATTTAGTAGGTCCCTACTCCCTTTTTTTGCCCCTTGAACTCTTCACCCCAAATCAGGCCCTCCATTATAGGCACGATATTTCCCTGAGGAGGGGAGAGGAGGGAAAGAGAAGAAAGAAAAAAGGGGGAAATAATAAATTATTACTTTTTTTTTTGTGGGGTGTTTTACCTTTTTTTTTTTTTTTTTTTACTTTTACTCTTTATTAATTCTAATTAGTGCTATCAACAAGACCACCCTCAGATGCCAATAAGAAAGAGGAAATCGAATATTCTGGATACAAAAGAAAGAGAGGTAACACAAATAGATGTGGAAAAATCTATGGAGAAAAGACTTAACATATTGGAAGCCTTGGAGTTAAATGACAGAGAATTTAAAATAGAAATCTTAAAAATACTCAGAGATATACAAGAAAACACAGAAAGGCAATATAGGGAGATCAGAAAACAACTCAATGAACACAAAGAATATATTACCAAGGAAATTGAAACTATAAAAACAAATCAAACAGAAATGAAAAACTTAATTCATGAGCTGAAAAATGAGGTAACAAGCTTAGCTAACAGAACAGCCCAGATTGAAGATAGGATTAGTGAAATAGAAGACAAACAACTTGAGGCACAACAGAGAGAAGAAGAAAGAGACTCAAAAATAATAAAAAATGAGAAAGCCCTACAGGAATTGTCTGACTCCATCAGAAAGAATAACATAAGAATAATAGGTATATCAGAGGGAGAAGAGAAAGAAAATGGAATGGAGAATATACTCAAACAAATAATAGACGAGAACTTCCCAAGCCTGTGGAAAGAACTAAAGCCTCAAATTCAAGAAGCAAACAGAACACCGAGTTTTCTTAACCCCAACAAACCCACTCCAAGGCACATCATAATAAAGATGACACAAACCAATGACAAAGAAAAAATTCTCAAGGCAGCCAGGGAAAAGAAGAGTACAACATATAAAGGAAGGTCTATTAGATTATCATCAGATTTCTCAGCAGAAACTCTACAAGCTAGAAGAGAGTGGACCCCAATATTTAAAGCCCTGAAAGAGAGGAACTTTCAGCCAAGAATACTATACCCATCAAAGCTATCCTTCAAGTATGAAGGAGATATAAAAACATTCACAAATACAGAAAAGATGAGAGAATTTATCAACAGAAAGCCCCCACTCCAGGAAATACTAAAGGGGGTTTTCCAACCAGATTCAAAGAACAAAAGAAAACAACACCACAAGTAACAGCTCCACCAAGAACACAATAAAACCAAACTTAAACTGTGACAACAAAGGAAAAAAAGGGGGGAGAGGATGGAGATTAACAGTAGCAAAGGACGATGAAGTGCAGAAATACTTATAAGATAGGGTACTACAATGAATATGGTAGGTACCCTTTTCATTACTTAATGGTAACCATCCTTGAAAAAACCACCACAAAAACACTTGACTTAAAAAAGGTAGCAACAGAGGAAAGAAGTATGGAACACAAACAAACAAAAACAAATGATAGAAAAACAAAAGAGAAGAATCAAACTAGATACAAAACTAACAGAAAGCAATTTATAAAATGGCAGTAGGGAACCCACAAGTGTCAATAATTACACTAAATGTAAATGGATTAAACTTACCAATAAAAAGACACAGAGTAGCAGAATGGATTAAAAAAGAAAATCCAACTATATGCTGCCTACAAGAAACACATCTAAGCAACAAGGATAAAAACAAATTCAAAGTGAAAGGCTGGAAAACAATACTCCAAGCAAACAACACCCCAAAAAAAGCAGGTGTAGCAATACTCATATCTAATAATGCTGACTACAAGACAGAAAAAGTACTCAGAGACAAAAATGGTCATTTCATAATGACTAAGGGCAAGTTGAATCAAGAAGACATAACAATCCTTAATATATATGCACCAAACCAAGGAGCACCAAAATATATAAGACAGCTACTTATTGACCTTAAAACAAAAACTAACAAAAATACAATCATACTTGGAGACCTCAATACACCGCTGATGGCTCTAGATCGGTCATCCAAACAGAGAATCAATAAAGATATAGTGGCCTTAAACGAAATACTAGAACACCTTGGTATGATAGACATCTACAGGACACTTCATCCCAAAGCAACAGAGTATACATTTTTCTCTAGTGTACATGGAACATTCTCAAGAATTGACCATATGTTGGGCCACAAAGACAATATCAGCAAATTTAGAAAAATTGAAATTGTACCAAGCATATTTTCTGATCATAAAGCCTTGAAACTAGAATTCAACTGCAAAAAAGAGGGGGAAAAACCCACAAAATGTGGAAACTAAACAACATACTTCTAAAAAATGAATGGGTCAAAGAAGAAATAAGTGCAGAGATCAAAAGATATATACAGACAAATGAAAATGAAAATACGACATATCAGAATCTCTGGGATGCAGCAAAAGCAGTAATAAGAGGAAAGTTCATATCACTTCAGGCCTATATGAACAAACAAGAGAGAGCCGAAGTAAACCACTTAACTTCACACCTTAAGGAACTAGAAAAAGAAGAACAAAGACAACCCAAAACCAGCCGAAGAAAGGAGATAATAAAAATCAGAGCAGAAATAAATGAAATAGAGAACAGAAAAACTATAGAAAAAATCAATAAAACAAGGAGCTGGTTCTTTGAAAAGATCAACAAAATTGACAAACCCTTGGCAAGACTCACCAAGGAAAAAAGGCACAGGACTCAAATAAATAAAATCCAAAATGAAAGAGGAGAGATCACCACAGACATCATAGATATACAAAGAATTATTGTAGAATACTATGAAAAATTATATGCCACCAAATACAACATTCTAGAAGAAATGGATAAATTCCTAGAACAATACAACTTTCCTAGACTGAGTCATGAAGAAGCAGAAAGCCTAAACAGACCAATCAGCAGGGAAGAAATAGAAAAAACTATTAAAAACCTCCCCAAAAATAAAAGTCCAGGCCCAGACGGTTATACTAGTGAATTCTATCAAACATTCAAAAAAGACTTGGTTCCTATTCTACTCAAAGTCTTCCAAAAAATTGAAGAAGAAGCAATACTTCCAAACACATTTTATGAGGCCAACATAACCCTCATACCAAAACCTGGCAAGGATGGCACAAAGAAAGAAAACTACAGACCAATATCTCTAGTGAAAACAGATGCTAAAATACTAAACAAAATACTGGCAAACCGAATACAACAACATATTAAAAAAACAATACATCATGATCAAGTGGGATTCATCCCAGAATCTCAAGGATGGTTCAACATACGCAAAACGGTTAACATAATACACCATATCAACAAAACAAAGAACAAAAACCACATGATCTTATCAATAGATGCAGAAAAGGCTTTTGATAAAATACAACACAATTTTATGTTTAAGACTCTCAACAAAATGGGTATAGAAGGAAAATATCTCAACATGATAAAGGCCATATATGATAAACCATCAGCCAACATCCTATTAAACGGCATAAAACTGAGGACTTTCTACCTTAAATCAGGAACAAGACAGGGTTGTCCACTCTCTCCACTCTTATTTAACGTGGTGCTAGAAGTTCTGGCCAGAGCAATCAGACAAGACAAAGAAATAAAAGGCATCCATATCGGAAAAGAAGAAGTAAAGGTATCACTTTTTGCTGATGATATGATCCTATACATCGAAAACCCGAAGGAGTCCACAAAAAGATTATTAGAAACAAAAAACCAATACAGTAAGGTTGCAGGACACAAAATTAACATACAAAGTCCATAGCCTTTCTGTATGCCAACAATGAAATATTAGAAAACGAACTCAAAAAAATAATCCCCTTCACGATTGCAACAAAAAAAATAAAATACCTAGGAATAAACATAACAAAGAATGTAAAGAACCTATATAATGAAAATTACAAAGCATTGTTAAGGGAAATCGAAAAAGATACAATGAGATGGAAAAATATTCCTTGTTCTTGGATAGGAAGAATAAATATAATCAAAATGGCCATATTACCCAAAGCAATATACAAATTTAATGCAATTCCCATCAAAATCCCTATGAGATTTTTTAAAGAAATGGAACAAAAAATCATCAGATTTATATGGAACTATAAAAAACCCCGAATAGCCAAAGCAATCCTAAGGAAAAAGAATGAAGCTGGGGGCATTACAATACCTGACTTTAAACTATATTATAGGGCCACGATAATCAAAAAGCATGGTATTGGCAGAAAAATAGACACTCAGACCAATGGAACAGAATAGAAAGCCCAGAAATAAAACCACATATATATGGTCAAATAATCTTTGATAAAGGGGCCAACAACACACAATGGAGAAAAGAAAGCCTCTTCAACAAATGGTGTTGGGAAAACTGGAAAGCCACATGCAAAAGAATGAAACTCGACTACAGCCTGTCCCCGTGTACTAAAATTAATTCAAAATGGATCAAAGACCTAAATATAAGACCTGAAACAATAAAGTACATAGAAGAAGACATAGGTACTAAAATCATGGACCTGGGTTTTAAAGAACATTTTATGAACTTGAATCCAATGGCAAGAGAAGTGAAGGCAAAGATAAATGAATGGGACTACATCAGAATAAAAAGTTTTTGCTCAGCAAGAGAAACTGATATAAAAATAAACAGACAGCCAACTAAATGGGAAATGATATTTTCAAACAACAGCTCAGATAAGGGCCTAATATCCAAAATTTACAAAGAACTCATAAAACTCAACAACAAACAAACAAACAATCCAATAAAAAAATGGGAAGAGGACATGAACAGACACTTCTCCCAGGAAGAGATACAAATGGCCAACAGATATATGAAAAGATGCTCAGCTTCATTAGTTATTAGAGAAATGCAAATCAAAACTACAATGAGATACCACCTCACCCCTGTTAGATTAGCTATTATCAACAAGACGGGTAATAGCAAATGTTGGAGAGGCTGTGGAGCAAAAGGAACCCTCATTCACTGTTGGTGGGACTGTAAAGTAGTACAACCATTATGGAGGAAAGTATGGTGGTTCCTCAAAAAACTGCAAATAGAACTACCTTATGACCCAGCAATCCCTCTACTGGGTATATACCCCAAAACCTCAGAAACATTGATACGTGAAGACACATGTAGCCCCATGTTCATTGCAGCACTGTTCACAGTGGCCAAGACATGGAAACAACCAAAAAGCCCTTCAATAGAAGACTGGATAAAGAAGATGTGGCACATATACACTATGGAATACTACTCAGCCATAAGAAATGATGACATCAGATCATTTACAGCAAAATGGTGGGATCTTGATAACATTATAAGGAGTGAAATAAGTAAATCAGAAAAAACAAGAACTACATGATTCCATACATTGGTGGAACATAAAAATGAGATGAAGAGACATGGACAAGAGTGTGGTGGTTACTAGGGGTGGGGGGAGGGAGGACATGGGAGGGGGGGAGGCAGAGAGTTAGGGGGAGGGGGAGGGGCACAGAAAACTAGATAGAGGGTGGCGGAGGACAATCTGACTTTGGGCGAGGGGTACGCAACATAATTTGATGACAAAATAACCTAGACATGTTTTCTTTGAATATATTTACCCTGATTTATTAATGTCATCCCATTACCATTAATAAAAATTTATTAAAAATAAAAGAATAAAAAACTGACTCTAAGAAATTTAAAAGTCTAACAGAATACAACTGGAGAAAAAAGTGAAAGCAACACCTAGCTTACTGGGCACAGAGCTGCTTTCTCCCTCCATGCCCCTCCCCTCCAGACCACATCTCCTGTCTCCACCTTACCCCAACTTCAGCAGCTTTAAGGAGAAAGATGTTTAGGGGTGGGGTTGGGTGTCCTAGTCAGTAAGGAAAACTGAAGGATATATACACATGTGCATGCATATTGGGGAGAGAATGGACCCCATACTTTATAGCTCTGTTGGGTACAGGTGCCTGCCATCCTACCCTGTCATGGCAGGAGAGCAGATCATACAAATTCCACTGTTTGTATTTGGATAGAGTTTATGGTAGGAACAGTGGGAAGGGAAGCTCAAATGATCTTGTGATTATAGACTTTGGGGCCCATTCAATGCACTATGTTTGTGGATTCCACTGTAGAATATATACTGCTCACAAAAATTAGGGGATATTTCAAAATGAAAATGATGTGATAAAATAATCCGCTAATTTTTGTGAGCATTATATAATTGTTGTTATATGCCTATACTATAAATGTTCATAAAGACCAGAGGAGGTTTCCTTAAATGAGAAGAGCTACAGTTGGAGTGCTAGTATCTTTGTGGTCCCACAACCCTAATGACATTTTGAGAGAACTATCTCTGTGACAAATGGTTTTGCTGATTGAAACTTCTGAGAAAAAGGCAGCTACTTCCCAGAGACACCCTTCAGAGTTTGAGAATCTTTGTCTCCCTGACATGGCTTCCGGGTATATGCTACCATAAAGCAGCTATTAGTTTCCTACTGTGTTCTTGTTGAAACCAAATGTCTGATGCATAGAATCAAATATACCACTTCACTGCCACCCTCAATCCATGTGTGCATTGTCGTACTGGCCATGACAACACATCCAGCATCACAGACTGGGCACAAAAGAAAGAGCCTCAAGTGCTTTAGAAAATGTCTGAAGTTGATCATGTAGTCTTCAGATGACCATGGAGATCCCTTCCTAATGAGGCTACATTGGAGTTATTAGAAGATGGTCCCAGGGAGATAACCGACTTATTAAAAATATTTATTTATTTTAGGTTTTATTTATTTATTTTTAGTGAGAGAGAGAGAGAGAGAGAGAGAAAAGTTGGGGAGCAGAAAACATCCTCCCATATGTGGCAAGCCCAGGGTTTTGAACTGGTGACCTCAGTGTTCTAGGTCGACACTTTATCCACTGCACCACCACAGGTCAGGCCTGACTTGTTATTTGCGCACAATTCAGGAGGCAATTATTAACTTTAAGACAAACCAATTATTTTACAATTATAATTATGATGCTCTACATAACTCAACTATAAATAATATTTAAACGGCATAGAAAAGAAAACACCAAATACTGGGATGGGTCTATATTGTGGATGTAGCAGAAGTGAAATGTGGGTGTGGATGTGTTTGGGGATAGTGGAATAAACTGTTGAAGAGATAAACCCTGTTTTCTCAAGAGGAAGTCATTAGGTATCGTCTAATGGAAAGGTTACGACATGATATAAACAGAGGCGGATTTAATGGTGGACACATTAGGCATGCGTCCTGGGCCCTGACTTCTGAAGGACCCCACAAAACCCCAATTTTACACTGTTTTTCTGACACCAAGTTTGGTTTTACAGGTGCAATTTCAACATTAATAATACATAATATTTTTTAAATTTATTTAAAAATGATTATTATGTATTTTTATTTTCCCTGTCTCTCTTTTTGAAGGGGGCCAATATCTTCTTCTGCACCCAGGGCCTCAAGCGACCTTAATCCACCTCTGAATGTAGTGTTACTTAAAAACAAGGAGGAACATACCAGAAGAAACAACTGAAAGAGCTGAAAAAGTAATGACCCCCTGGCAATGAAAATTGGGATGAGCATGAGGTGGAACTAGAGATTATGTGGGAGTGTTTTTAAGCCTAACTAAATGGCTTGGCTTTTGAAACTATATGCAGGCTGTATGGGTTTGCTAAACCGCCACAGACTAGGTGTCTTAAATGATAGGAATTTATTTCTCACAATTCTTGAGGCTGGAAGTCTAAATTCAAGATGTCAGTGGGTTTGATTTTCTCTGAGGCTTATTTCCTTGGCTAGTAAATGTCTGCCTTCCTTTGTGTTCTTTTTCTCAGTGCATTTCCAGTTTCTCTCTGTGTGTCCAAATTTCCTTCTTAGAAGGAAACCAGTCAGACTGGATTAGAGTCCCGTCTGAAATAGGCCTCATTTTATCTTAATTATTCTGTTTGAAGGCCCTATCTTCAACTATGGTTACATTCTGAAGTTTCTAGAGTCAGGACTTTAACATATAAGTTTTTAGGGAACACAGTTTAGTCGATAACTCATGGGTTAATTAAAATGATAAAAAAAATCTATTTTAAAAGTATCCTTCAGATTTAAATCATGTAGAACTTAATTGTTACCAGGAGAGTCACACTACATTGTCAGCCCCAAATGAAATATCTATAGATATTATTATCCTTTGCACAATATGCAAGGACTTGAAAAACAACATTTAATTTTAGATTCATTTACCAGGTTTCGAGCAAGATAGTGGTAACCACAGTATCTTGGGAGAATGCCGCCTCTACTATTTTCATCAGTTGTTTCCAGTCATTCTTGCAAAATTGCACCACCTGTTTTCTTAAGTTCATACCAGCAGCTCTTCAAGCTTCCTTCCGTGTTATTTTTGTTTGTTTTGTCCTCTTCCTACCTTTTTTTTCACCTGTTCTTTTAAGTTAATGCTTTATTTTTCCCCCCTCAAGAACCTAACCACCACAGAATTCTTGGCTGTTCTTGTAGAAGAAATTAGATAGTTATTACAAAAGAAAAAGAAATCCACCTTTATGATCTATAACTGGTTATTTCTGTATTTCAAGATGTATTCTATAAATAAGTTAAAACTAGCTCTGGTTAAATCCCTTGGGAGACATATATATAAATCTGCCTAAAAGCACTGTGATTCCAAATGAAGTTTGGTAAGCAGAGATAAGAATCCTGCTTTTTCACAATGTATTTGAGAAGACCTTGACAGAAATCCCAAAGAGAATTTATTGGCAAATACGAAATGGGATTGAATTGAGAGCTAATGTATTGGCCTAGCACCATTGTTATTCTAAAAGAATATAAAACATTGGGAATAGCCTATAAGTAATGAAAAGACCTGAGTGCTTAGAACATTTTAGAAGTAGAAATGTTCAGAAGCATTGTTGTATTAAAGGCAGCACAAAGGGATTGACCAAACAAAAAAATATTTATTTAACATTTATATTGTATCCAGACCATGCAAATAATTTCTAAATATATATGCTCATTAAAAACACATTTTGGTTACATACATTTGTGACACAGTAACTCTATCTTTTATATTTTTTAAATGATTTCACTCCTTTCACTGCTACTATACTATTAGTAGGTTAAGAAGATATTTAATTAAGACATATTGCAAGACTAATTAAATCTGAATTTATCACACTTTAATTAATTACTCAATTACCAAAACACAACTGAATTCTAATTCTAAAAAGGTTACAAGAACATAAAATAAGAATGTGAGCAAATTTGGTAAAAGTCAGAGTAGAAAAATGAATGCATTTCTTGAGCTCCTTATTTGCCAACACACATAACAAAAATAGTTAAAACACAATGCAATCAACATATCAAATACCATGGAAATGTTCACCTGAAACCTATGTACTCCTATTGATCAATGTTACCCCATTAAGTTGAATTTCTAAAAAAAATGTTTCCTTCCCAAAAGTTTAATATCTACTTGATATCATCTACTTGCGTAAACATAAACACTTATAGAAAGTCCTTAAATTTCCCACACTTAAAAATAATCCTCTAAAATCAAACCAAAAGAAAATAGAAAGGCCAACGAACTCAGATTTTTTTTCTTTTCTCAGAAATACACTTTGCTTCCTTTGGAGTAACCCTTGGGCAGTACTCCTAGCAATCTTCTGGTTAGCTTTAAACTTTATCTTAGTTATTATTGCATACCAGTTATGAAACTATGTTTGTATTATTTGTCAAGTGCCTTATTACATTGAATAATGAAAGATAAGATGCCACAGGAGTTAAAATAACATTATGTCTGCAAAAAAAATGGCTTGGCTTTAAACATAGCATTTCAGTGGCACTAAGCTTTTAGAATTCCCGTCTCTTTGTAATGCAAATTGTTCTACAGTACAAGGATTTTTCTAGCTCTAGACACCTTCATGGCTAGCAAAAGTGAGACTAGCTCATTTGAGATGTGCAAGAGTTCTGCTGCATTTTGTGATTACCTCAGAGCAGCGGTAAAATCAATCAGCCTGACCGCTTAACATGGTAAATCATGGTTTGAGTCAGCCACGGGACCTGTGTGATTTGGAGGGTGTGTGTAGTTTGTGTTAGCATGGTTTTACGAAGAAATTGTAGATAAGAAATAAAAATTTCAGAGTTCAAATTAGTAAAAAATGCAAGCTCGCATTTTCTTCAGGAGTGATATTATCAAAATTAAATTGTTTCATATTGGTTTCATTAAATTATTCTGATTTTGATTTTTTCTTTGTTTTCATAGTAGATTATTTTCTATAAATATTATCTAAAATACAACTCTTTTAAATCATCTTATTGGATTTATTGGGATGATATTGGTTCACAAAACCATACAGGTTTCAAGTGCACAACTCAGTAAACCACCATCTGCCCACCACATTGTGTGCCCTCAACCCAACTCTTGAGGTTAAGTTTCCATCTCACCATTTTCCTGAGTAATGAGAAAAAATGAGCTTTCACTTCATTATGTTCTAATGGTTTAGTGAAATTTCAAATTTAACCGAACGCATGTGATTGAGGAAAAGTGTTCAAGAGAGTTATAAATGGAAAGCCAATTAAACAAGAACTTCATGTACTGTCATGGAGGTATCTCTCTTCCTAACTGCCAATTCATGAACACTTCTGGGTTGAAGACTAGGACAGAGATTACATATGGCATAAGCATATGAAGCAAAAGCTACATTGTAACTGGGGTGTCTAAGTAAAATTTCCAGGGTCTTAGTCTATTGCCCCTTAAAGAACTATTACATTTATGATCCTGACTCTAGGGTACTCAAATTCAATGAGGTTGACACACTACTACAGGCTACTAATCACCTACAAACACAACAGAATGAAATTAAAGTTAAATGGGCTAATAATAGAATGTAGAAAGAAACAGGGAAAAAGTAGTAATTCTTGACTAAGTAGATGAAAAACAGATTTGGAGTGTTTGGCTTGGCAGTTGAAAGATATAGACTTTCATAAAGAGAAAATAGTGAAAAACTAATTTCAGGTTGAGAGAACATTGTGTGAAAT
Organism: Saccopteryx bilineata; assembly: GCF_036850765.1. Classification (NCBI taxonomy): domain Eukaryota; kingdom Metazoa; phylum Chordata; class Mammalia; order Chiroptera; family Emballonuridae; genus Saccopteryx; species Saccopteryx bilineata. Next base: position 314,252,433 of record NC_089490.1, read on the forward strand.
TTGCCCAGAGTGATGTCTGATGTGGAGGAGACCATCAATAAACATTTTCCTGCCTATGATCAAAGAGACAGTGCATGCCCTGCCTGCCATGTTTGAGGAAGTGTTACTTGAGGAGCATGGCTGGAGTGTAAGGTGTGTGAAGGGATTATGGAAAGAGATAAGGAATTGGTTGGATCTTGAATTTAAGATACGTGGGTTGTTTTACCTATTAATTTTGTGTGCTCTTGGATAAATCTCCTACTCTCTGTGACTGAATTTTCTTATTTGTGAAATGGGGATTGTACTAGTTTCCTAGAGCTGTGGTACTAAAGCACCACAAATCAGATGAATTAAAACAACAGAAATGTATTATTTAACAGTTCTGGAGGCTAGAATTCCAAAATCAAGGTGTCGGCAAGGCTATTTCCCTCTGAAGCCTGCTAGGAGTCCTTCCTTGCATCTTCCTAGGTTCTGGTGACTTGCTAACAATCCTTGGTGTTCCTCGGCTTGGAGCTGCATACCTTAAATCTCTATGCTTGTTGTCACATGGCATTCTCTTTTTGTATCTCCATCTTTACATGGTTGTTCTTATAAGGATACCAGTCATATTTGATTTAAAGGGCACTCGGCTTCATTATGACCTCATCTTAACTAATTACATTGGCAATGACCGTATGTCCCAATAAGGTCATGTTCTGAAGTACTGGGCATTGGGATTTCAAAGTTTTTTTTTTTAAGGAAATACAATTTAACCCATAAGAGAAATAGCAATATTGACATATTTTATTGCATTGTTAAGAAGTTTACATATAATATGTGATAATGTATGCATGTTATAAAATATAAAACGAATCGAGTGCATGCTATGTATGTACTGAGTACTTCTGTGAGTGAATTATAAAAATTGTCACAAGATATACTCATGGTCATTTTTATTTTTGCAAGTAGGGAAAGTGAGGTACTGAGATATTAGTTGCCTTGCACAAGGTCAAATAAATAGTAAGAGAGCCAGAGTCTAAAACCACATAGTATAACTTTCGACCACAGGTTTGTTCTAGAATTTTACCCTTTATGTCTTTCAACCAGAGCATGCAGATAAATAAGTAAAGAGCTATTTCCTCTTTCTAGCCTTAGCTGTCCTAGTTCTTCCTGAAACCATCTCACCATGTCTCGAGGGAAAAATTATATACTAAAATAAACTGACAGTGTCCAAACTTGAATGGCTGCTTTTAGGTACTTTACTCCATGTGCCTTAGAAATGGAAAGGAAAAAATTCTTTTCTTGTCCTAATTTCCTTGTCTGCAATGCATGGTCATGAAACACAACCTAATTCACGTAGCTTGACTTTGTTATACAATCATAGAAATTAGATTAAAAACAGGGGAAGAGTTTGAAAACATATGACTTCTAAAATCTTATAACAAAGTTGTGGCAATTTCCAGAGACCTATACTAAATGTCTGTCAGCATCACGCAGCGAAGGTCACTTATGTCCGGCTTTTAGCAGCGACCTTCTCTGCTGCCTTTTCTGCCCTGCGGCTTGCCCTTTAACCATTTGGTCCCCATTATGCCTTCTCCGGTGCTCATGAAGGCTGTCAGATGTGGAAGCTGCCTTTGACACAAATTTGTTTTCAGAAGGCATTTTGTGCTCTAAAGTGACTGAAGCTTCACTCAGATAAAGTTTGCGACCATTCTGAGAATGCTATCCATCTAAGCCAGCAATTTTCAACTGATGTGCCGCGGTAATTTTAAAATGTGCAATACATGACTATTGAGCCAGGGACTCTGACCTCTTTTCCTTTATATCGTCAAATAAGAACTAATGACAACAACCAACACAACAATAGTCATCCAGTGTGAATGAATCAGAATTATACCTATTTTTTTGTCAGGTTGGCAAAGAATGTATTTTTGGTGTGCTTCATATTTTAGTAATTAATGTGTGCCATGAGATGCAAAAGGTTGACAATCACTGATCTAAATAATCTCTGTCACTATTATTTATGTGTAATAAAATATTAAATGAATATCTGGAGAAAAATAATATAACAAGCAGAGAAGAAGAAGATTATCTCTTTACTTGTATCAGTGCTTATAATGGGTAGAATTATCACCAGCTAGACGTACAGGTTACTGCTGCTGGGAAGGTTACTCAAGTCACCTCTTTGCACGTGAAAAAAAATGTGACTGTGAAGTTGCATTCACCTCCCTCCTGTGTAGCAGACCTGTGTATTTCTGACTCTCTGTGGGACACTTCCCTATGAGGGAGGCACAAGCACTTCTAACTCACTAGGATACAAACCAAACATCACCTCTTCCCAATCAGCTCTTGGGACTCTAATTACGCAATTGATGACTCTCCTGGACCTGTCTTCCATAACTTCAATTTGCTATCTAATCTCTTGAAAAATTTTAGCTAACCATTTCATTTTGCTCACTTTTGATGATCCATTCTGTATTTTTAGCAATATCAGTTCTCTCTCTTTCTTATCTGTTATATTTTTTCTTATGTTACTTTCTTGAACTCTGTTCTTGAACATTTGTATCTCTGATTTGCAGTCTTACTTTATTTAAGGCTTATGCCAGTAAACTAAAATGTTTGCCATAGGTCTTACTAGATTCAGTTTGTTTAAAATGCATATTCTTTAGCTGTTTGTTTGAACCTTTTTTTTTTGTTTGTTTGAACCTTTGCTTTCCATTTTCTTCATTTCCACTTCCCACTCCACCCTTGTAACCTTTTTGATGATTAACTTTTGAAGGAGGTTGGTTTTTCCGGAAGTAGTTAGTTGTAGGCGATATATACTAGAAAGGCATAGTAGAACTCCTCTAGGGAGGCAGAAATTTTCCTTAAGAGTTTGGGTTCTGCTTATCGGTTGGTTTAGCTTTTCCTTCTCCCCGTCCAGTGGGAGAAGATGGGTGCTACATTGCTGGCGACGTCAGCCTCTCTTGTGAATCAGATCCCCTCCTCTGCCGGCGAGGGCAGATAACACCTCATCTGTCTGTGTCGGTCCTAACTCAGCCATGCCTCCTCTACTTCTGGGAACAAAACTGAGTCCAGGGAAGCCTCTGCTACCATACTCTACCCCTCGTGTCTCTGTCACAGACATGGAGTTTAGGTTTTAGACTGTAGGTCGTGTCTCTCAGCCTGGCTTGAAGACACATCACTTCCCAGCATTTCTGAGGCTGTGTGGCCTTGTCTCTCTTCTACTGCCTTCCATTCACCACACCTCAGCTCAGTACTGCTTTGGGCACATTTATTTTTTTAAAAAAAAAATAAATTTTTTTCTTGTTGTTGGTTTAAGGTTTCTATTGTTTTCTAGTTTTACAGATGGAGGGTTTTATATTTGTTTCTAATTTTTTGTTTGTTATTATAAGACTTTTCCAAAAGGGGAAGTAGGTAACTTTATTTAAATTTTATTCAGCCTGTTTAAATGTGACTGGAATAAGATAAATGTTTTTAAAGTAAAATCTATAGATATTTTACATGATTTTTGTTATCTAAACATTGTACCTGTATTGTTTTTGAACATGTTATCTTTCAAAAAAATTGAAATGCAATTCACATAAAATTTAGTCTTTTCAAGAACATAGTTATTAGTATATTCAGAATGTTGTACAACCATCACCACCATCTAATTTCAGGAAGTATCATCACTCCATAAAGAAACCCTGTACCCATTAGTGACCACTTCCTATTTCCATTTCTTCATGATCCTTGGCAACTACTAATCTACTTTTTGTCTTTATAGACTTGCCTATTCTGAATTTTTAATATAAACAGAGCCATACACTATGTTTCTGAATTCTTTCACTTAGGATAATGTTTTCAAGTTTCATCCATATTGTAGCATGTATCAGTATTTCATTCCTTTTTATTGCTTAGTAATATTCCATTGCATAGAACATATTTCATTGATGTATTCATTAGTTTATGGGTAATTTGGTCAGTTTCCAAGAAAACTGGAACTAAGCATAAAAAAGGCACATAAAACTTTACAAGTATTTATTGATCACTCATATGTTAGACACTATTAGAAATCATGTAAGAATTATTTCTAAATATAAATGCCTTAAAAGTCAGGTATTATTTTTATGAATAGGAAACTAAAACTGTGAAAGAGAAGTGCCTGGCCTAATGTCATAGATCTAAAATGAGTGTGCAGGAACCGTAGGCATAGGAAATCCAAAGTCTGTGTTTTCTCCAGTATGCTATATGGCTTCTTGCTATGTCACGCTGTCTTACATACACACTCAGAATAATATGTGTGATATGAAGTGGAACACTGGGTACTAAGGAAGAGTTGTGTCTTAATTAAATCCTGGAACCATGTGGGGAACTGGGTAAATATCTTGGAACATTAGTAAACTCAATCAATTCTAAAGTGACTGAGAAATTTTATAAAAGGCATGACCTTTTCTCATTGAAATGATATGTTCCTTGAAGCTATCTGACTTCTTAAAATATTTATTTAAAATTTATATCTAGCAGAAATTATTTCCAAACTATCAACTCTGTTGATGCTTGAAACTAAGAAAGCAGAAAATTCTCTTAGGACTCATCCAAACCCCTTACAGATAGACATCTGTCAGTGTATCTAATGGTTTCTTACTCAGCTATCAGCAGTAGCAGCTGGGGCAGCAGCAGCAGCAGATGGGCTGGCAACATAAAGGACCCAGGGAGCTCTCCAGGTTGGCAGTGCCCTGGCATGTGAAGGAGGTCAGGAGTCAGGTGAGAGGGCAGGCTTTGGGAAGTGAAGGGCATTTCCATTTATCTTTCTGAGAGATGAAAAAATCTTAATAACAACAGTTTTTGTTGTCACTGATTATCTCTAAGTTCCTTTTTGTTTCAAACTGAATAAAGAATTTTCTTTGGGGAACAGCAAATTTTTGTCCAAAATGGATGAATAATATGCTTCCAGAACTGGCCTTCAATTGCAGTGATCTATTAGACAGTAATCTTTGATTCATGAAACTGGTTTAGGTAAAAGGGGGGGATTTATTGACTCATGTAACCAGAGATGTCCCATGGAAAAGCTGGTTTTAGGTTTTGTTTGATTTAACCTTAAATACTGTCATCAGGATTCTGTCTATTTCTCAGTAAACAGAAAAGACTTTAGGCAACACCAGGCTCAACTTATCTACTTATTCACTCCAAAATAAGAGTTCTTTCTTATTGATTGCTGTGGCGGAAAGTCCCTGATTGGCCAAGCTCAGGGTCATATGCCCATTTCTGAACTGTGGCTAAGCAGTGAGTGGGTATTGCAGTTTTTGTAACTCTGGGTTACAGTGTTCACCTCTGGGATTACAGGGGAACAAGATCTACCCCATCTTTTGTTAGGTATTGCCCATGAATTATTAGCAATTCCTCATAGCAGAAGGAGTAAGAAGAAGGGCTAGACAGGAATATGCAACAATAGATGTTCAAACTAATTGTTGTGGGTTTGTTTCTGTCTATATTACATGTATTCTTAAAGAGCGAAGACTGAAGAATGTATCCAATTTTGTTCTTTTCCTTTGTGTATACACTCAAAATGATAATAATGAGTAGCATTGCTATTTGTATGCTATCTGCCTCTACTAGGCATTTTATATTTTCTCATTTGAATCCCGCAATAGCCTTACTACCATTATTACCATTTTACAAACCAAGACACTGAATTTCAGAGAAGTTAATTTGCTCAAAGCTACACAAAATCAACATTTGCTGCAAAAAGTTTACCCTACTTAATGGTAGAGACCAATTTAATTTCTGCAAATGGTCATTTTATAAATGGCATTGCCACTAATGTTCTGATTGTCTATCTAGAGTAATAGCAACAGTAATGAATGACAGAGGTATTATTAAATAGGTAGTAGTCACATATTAATTATTAACAGCTCTTGGATATTTACTATGTAAGAGACACCAAAATTCATTTTCTCTATAGTAGCCACAATGACTTTTTAAAAATACAAATCAGAAAAAAAAATACAAATCAGAATAAATCAGATCTGGTCATCCTCTTTTAAAAATCTTCTTTGACTCTCTTTGCACTGGAATAAAACCTAAACTCTTTACTGTGGGTTAAAAGGAACTGCTTCTCTCACCAACTTCTATTCTCCCCTCCTTCTCTCACTCATTTTGCAAAACATCAAATTCTTGTTCAGTTCAGCACACTTGCACTTGCAATTTCATCCCCTGGAAAGTTTTTTTCCTTTTTCTCCCCCTTGCTGTTGATTTTTGCAAGAATGATTCTCTCTTAGCCTTCAGGTTTTCACTGAAATAAAGTTTGAAAGAGAGGTTTTCCAAGACCGCCTATCTAAAGCACAACCTCTCACTTCGCCCTTTATTCTCCATCACGTCCTCTTCTTGTTTTCTTCGTACTACTTATGGTCTGTAAATATCTGTCTCATGTTTCTCATGTTTCCTCAGCACTCTGAGCACAGGGCCAGGTATATACTAGCAACCCAGCACTGTCTGAAGGAAGGAATGTTGACAGGGTCTAATAACTAGACAATTATTAGAATTCTAGTTTATAGCAATAAGGAAATGAGGCATTAGATGGAGTGAGGGGAAGTATTTGAATGTTGTATAGCTAGCAAGTGGCAGAGTCCACATTCAAAGCCTTATTGTCGGACTCCAGAGCCTGTACACTTACCGTGTTGTTTGTTTTCCATACCCCAGTTAGAGTTAAAACTAAGTCACAGTGTCCTGTGTAATTCTTCCTCATGGGAAAATTTTAATTGCTTATCTACTGAGTCATTTTACAAAGTATAAAGCAGGAACGATTCTGCTTTCAAATCCTAAAAATTTTCCTTATTTTGCAGAACTATTCCTGGCACTTTAGTGACTCATTATCAACAGCATGCATTTTATTACAATTGTTCAATTCCTGAAAATATTAAGCTCTACATAACATTGCCAAATATGAATCAAGTTACATAATGGGTAAAATCCTCATTGAGCATCTCTAATTAATTCATTATCTGAATATGAACAGACCAGATGTGATTTCATGATTCTTCCTCCTTTCTGCCTTCCATCTTACCTGCATAAAAAGTGATATGCCCCACTTTGCAGGCTTTCTCTGGTATTTATTTCCTAACCCACATGAAGAGACTCACTGGTCATTCCTGACTTCTTTGTAATCACCTTTTAAATAAGAACCAAAGTTCTCTTCCCTAATCTTTTGCCCCTAATCCTTGAAATTTACTCTGCTCATGAGTAAAATGATTTGGAGAGAAGGTAAAAATCAGAAACCCCAAGCAATTTGGGCTATAATATTTTATAGTTGCAACACTTGCCTATAGAAGGAAGAAGGAGAACGCATAGAGGAACAATGAGTCTCTAATCTGCATTAATGATTTGCTACTCGTATCTTCTTTAGTTTACTCCAAAATCTAGGTAGATTATTATCATCACTGTTTCAAAGAAAAGAAAATAGGTTCATAAAATTCATATAAATGGACAGAGCAGATAGTAGGGGTTCAATCAGAGGTGTGACTGCTAGCTAGCCCCAGCACGGTGCAGTCCTTCACATCACACTAGGACAGGGGTCCCCAAACTTTTTACACAGGGGGCCAGTTCACTGTCCCTCAGACCGTTGGAGGGCCAGACTATAAAAAAAACTATGAACAAATCCCTATGCACACTACACATATCTTATTTTAAAGTAAAAAAAACAAAACGGGAACAAATACAATATTTAAAATAAAAAACAAGAAATTTAAATCAAGAAACTGACCAGTATTTCAATGGGAACTATGGGTCTGCTTTTGGCTAATGAGATGGTCAATGTGCTCCTTTCATTGACCACCAATGAAAGAGGTGCCCCTTCCGGAAGTGCAGCGGGGGCCGGATAAATGGCCTCAGGGGGCCGCATGTGGCCCGCGGGCCGTAGTTTGGGGACCCCTGCACTAGGAGATAGCACCAGGTGGTAGAAAGGACAAGTCAGAACCCACCTGGGTCTCAGTGTTCTAATCTGGACAATGAGATGGCTGAAAAAGGGTGTCTAAAGGTTCCATTAAGTCACACTGACCAATTATTCACAACATATGCATGAAGCCTGCTTTATTCATAAATGATTATCATATAAATCAGAAAGAATCCATGGGAAAGGGCAGAGAATGAGCAATACTATGGAGAAAATAAAGGACTCTAGGCTCACAATAGAGGTTCAAAAGCATTTGTGAATAAATAATTTTAACATAATTCTAGCATAACAGCGATGGTCCTTGGCAAAATAGGGAGATATTCAAAGGTATTCAAAGTTTGCTTTGGGTGTTTTCCCTCCTCCTCAGCACTGTCTGTCCAGGTGCCATCCTGGGTGCACTCAGGGAACCACCTCACTCTGAAGCCACAGTCCAGTTGCCCTTTTTGTAAAGGTTAGGGAAGGAGAGGTGGAGCAAAGGGAGGCAGGGACAGAAAGGGACAAATGGGTTCAAAATGATGCTGGCCTTTGTTATTGTAGCCCTGCAAAAGAACTCAAGGAGAGTGAGCAAAAGTTTTGAATGCCGTTTACCTGCTTTGTTATAGACTAGTTTTGTAATGTGGACTGAGTCCGAGGTTGCCAGATAGAGTAAGTCAAAACACAGGATGCTCAGTTAAATTTCAATTTCAGATACACAAAAAATAATTTTTTATCATGTTCCATGCAGCATTGAGAACATCCTTGAAAAAATGCTATTTATTGTTTGTTTAAAATTCAAATTTAACTGAGTTTCTTGTATTTTATCAGGCAAGCCAAGCTAAGTCACATTTTCATAAACAATAATGTGCGCTGATCACATCCCTGACTGTCTCATTCATAGGTGGGCATGAAGAATCGTCGTCCCTGGACTGAGCAATTCAAGTCAGCCCTTTGTTCACCGTCAGGCCAGGGCTTAGAAGCTGCTGCACCAGAGGCAGCCTCTGGAGATGTGACATTTGGGATCTGACACAAAAAGAACAGGAAATGATGGGGTGAGAGAAAAAGGAACCAAAGAGGGGGATTAAAGGTCTCCCTACCGCTGCCTCCCAGATAAATTGCAGTCAGAAATTTCATTTCTATCTCTTTTAGAGTCTAAGACTCTTGAAGGGAATCTGAAAGTCATGACATGTTTTTAATACAACTCCTCACCACTGACTTTCTGAGTGGTTCTGTAATATTCCCTGCAGCCCTGTCAGCCACTGGCCAGGAAACTGCTTTCTTTCTCCTCTGAGCACCAAGGGATCCCTGTGTGGATAACGTTATAATTGGGAGAAGGGGTGATTGCACTCTAGTAAAAATGCAACTCATCACTCCCAACTCACTCAGCCTCTCCGGCCTCTTCTCAGATCTGTAAGATCGCATCTTGCATATAATTTGCTGAGAGCTGTCGCATTGCACTTGGTATTGCAGTGCGTGTGAGAAGGCTTCAGAATCAGCCTCAAAGGAAAGCAGGCGGTAATAAAAAAATTTAAACATATTTAAACAGAGTTGCGTACTTTCTCATGAAAATAATCTTGAATAAGGCAGACTGCAAACATCTGTGTTTTTTTCTTTCTGTGTTTTATACAAAAAAGTCTGCATACTCCTGTCTTTAGGTGTCAAGTGAAATTCTGAAAGCTGCTGGGGAGATAGTGAGGAAAATTTACCTGTAGATCCAGGCAAGCTTTAATATTTATGTCTAACCGCTTTTTTTAAATAAAATTCAGTGGTCAATAAGAGTACATAGGTTTCAGGTAAACATCTCTATAGCATTTGAACTGTTGATTATTTTTGTGTGCTTATCACCCAGAGTCAAATCATTTTCTGTCACTGTCTATTTGTCCTTCTTTACAATACTTCCCTTTACTCTCCTTCCCTTGGTAACCTCTTCACTTTTATCTGTGTCCATAAATCTTCAGTTTTATATCCCACCTACATGTTAAATCACATAGTTCTTAGCTTTTTCTGATTTATTTATTTCACTTAGTATAAAGCTTTTAAGGTCGATCTGTAAATGGTTTTATATAATCATTTCTTATGGCTGAATAGTATTCCATTGTACATATGTACCAACCATATCTTCTTTATCTAATCTTCTATCTAGGGACACTTTGATCATTTCCATGTCTTGGCCACTGTGAATAATGCAGCGATGAACATGGGTGTCTTTGCTTACCAATATTTTTGAGTTCTTTGGGTATATACCCAGTAGAGGGATTGATGGGTCATATGGTAGTTTTATTCTTAATTTTTTGAGGAACCACTGTACTGTCTTCCATAGTGGTTGTACCAGTTTACATTTCCATCGGCAGTGAATGAGCGTTCCTATTTTGTCTACAGCCTCTCCAACACTTGTTATTACCTGTCTTGTTGATAATAGCCAATCTAACAGGTGTGAGGTGATATCTCATTGCAGTTTTGATTTGTATTTCCCTAATACCTAGAGTAGATGAGCATTTTTTCATATATCTATTTGTTGTTTGTATGTCTTCCTGGGAGAAGTGTCTGTTCACGTCCTCTCCTTATATTTTAATTGCATTGTTTGCTTGTTTGTTGCTGAGCTTTGTGAATTCTTTATATATTCTGGATATTAATCCTTTATTGGAGTTGTTGTTTGTGAATATCATCTCCCATTTGGATCTAACCTCTTCTTTATAGTTTCAGCCAGGCCTCAGAAAAAAGATGGGAGACAGGTACATTTTGAAAGAGTTCCTCAGGAAATTTCTTTTTTTTCTCACCTCTATCATTTATCCTCAAGAAATCTTATTTGAGTGTGTTAAGAGGTACAGGGCAATCACCCTTCTGAGGACTAATGCCACTAAGACATGATGGAATGGACTTTTAAAGATGGGCTTCACTGTGACAGGCTCACTAAACTTATTGGTGTGGCAGGCCTCATTGCTTAGGGTCCTTTAAACCACCTTCAGTAGGTGGCCAGACAGCTAGTGAGGTAGTGCTGACCCTGCTTCATTCCCATCAAGGTCTGGCTCCTGACTCTTCCCCTGATTCTCAGAGAAAAGAAAGCAGTTAGCAACTGGCAAGCTGTCTTTTGTGTTCCAGACATAAAACTAAGTTATATGACTACAATTGTCACCCCATAACAGGCTGTTAGGACTGTTCATTAATTTAATAGACAACAGTGTGTGGTAACAAACAAAATATTTTCCTTTGCATAGAACAAAAGTGTTTCTCCTGAACTGACTTTATGTTTAATTTTTTAAAAATACATTAGTGACAATCTTCTACTGCTTTACATTTATTATGTAGTTATTTTTTAAATGAATCTATCTTTATCTTAGAATATTCAGGGTTATTATTATTCCTATTAATTCACTTGAAAAATAAAAACATATGGGTATTATTTATTTGGGTTCCAAAGATGAGATGTTCAAACATGGAAGCCCCAAGCTGAACTCCAGGCTGGGCAGATGAAAGATGGGAGGCAGAGCAGAACGAAAGCCTTGCCTATCCTCACAGGTCAACAGTGATAGATCAGTGTGACGGACCGAGAAAAAGTGGAAATCAATGAGTTGCTCTTTCTCATAATAGATAACAAAGCTTAGCCTTAAATCCTTGCAACCTCTTTATAATTAGAAATGATGCCTAAATGATCCAGCACCACCTTTCTTTGATCATTATCTGAATAACAAATTTTAAATATGTGCATTTATTTCATATATTTGTGAAATTATTTGTTTACCTTTGAATTAAGTTCTACATTTGCTGTTAATTTATGAATTAGCTGCAGGTTTTTGTTCCTCATTTGTTATTCATATTTTATTTGTATGTACTAGCCAGGAGACTTTTTATTTAGTACTTATTTTAAATTTCAAGTCATATATATTGAATCCATATTTTATTACATGTAAAACAGGCTAGATGCTGGCATTTATTCATATTTGGGGAGAAAATGGACTTATCTATATTTTTTCAAAAATCTCTATCAGTCAACTCAGTTTAACTTTGTCTAGTGATCTGCAGGTTACCTGATTTTATCACTTCTGGGGAAATAAGTGAATTACAGAATGAACAAACACCTTACCCTTCCTCAACTTCTTTATCAAAATTGAAATATTTTAGATCAAGCCATAACAATAAAAATAAGGATTGTTACAAATCCGAAGAGAGTACCATGACTTTTTCTAGTGGAAGTGAATCTACTTGCAGTTTTTCTTAGTTTGCTTTCTTGAAACTAAAGAAAAGAGACTCTGAGCTCCTAGGTCATATGGGGGAAAATTAAAAGTTGCCCTCTCTTTATTGTTTATCTTTCCCCCTCTGATATTAGATTTGGATAGGGTTATTGGTTTCAACGAGGAATCTAGGGGTGAGTTTTAAACTAGCCCTCACAATGAATTGAAACAAACATCAATAAATTAAACACATAGATGAAATAAATGGAAAACAATAATCATAGCTCTATGGAAAATATTCTTCATACACACATAAAAAGATGAGCAACACCATAGAAATGTAGAGAAGAATATATCTCCTTAGTTAAATTTAATAAATTTCAAATAAATACATTTTAGAAATACCAGTAGTTATTTTCAAAAATCGAATAAGACAGGATCAAACAAAAGAACCATGATATGAAATTTGAAACAGACCACATGAAATTAACATTTAAAAGAGTAAACAAGTAACAGATGGTAGAGATGATCTGAAGTTATACATAAGATAACTGTGAAAAATATCCAGAAAATGATTAAAATGTCAATGGCGTTTTTCACAGAACTTGAACAAATAATCCTATAATTTATATGGAACAAGAAAAAACACTGAATGCTGTCAGTGATCTTGAAAAAGAAGAATAAAGTTGGGGGAATCACACTATCTGATATCAAGGTATACTATAAGGCCATAGTAATCAAGACACCATGGTACTGACATAATAATAGATACAAAGAACAATAGAATAAAATACACAGAAATAAATTCATGTTTATGTGGTTAAACTATTACAAAAGAGGCAAGAATATGCAATGGGGTAAAAACAGTCTGCCAGTTAAAGAGGTTGGGAAAAGTGGACAGATATGTGCAAAAAATAAAATGAGATCACCTTCTTACACAACAGATAGGGATAAAATGCATTAAATACTTAGATACAAGACCCCAAACCACGAAACTCCTAGAAAAAAACATAGGCAGTAAAATCTCTGATATTGCTCTTAGTAATATATTTTTTCTGAACTTATCTCCTTGTGCAAGAACAAAATAAAAAATAAACAAATGGGACTACATCAAACAAGTTTTGCACAGCAAGGGAAACCAACAACAAAACAAAAGACAACCTACTGAATGAAAGAACATATTCACCAATGATATATCTGATAAGGGGATAACATCTAAAATTTATAGAGAATCCATACAACTCTACACCAGAAAAACAAACAATCCAATTAAAAAATGGGCAGAGGACTGCCCACATCTGCAAAAAGGATATACATATGACCAATCTACATATGAAAAAATAATTAATATCATTAATTATCAGAGAAATGCAAATTAAAACCACAATGCAATATCACTTCATGCCTGTCAGAATGACTATCATCAATAATCATCAAACAACAAGTATTGGCAATGATGTGGAGAAAAGGGTACTGTCGTGCATTGTTAATGGAATTGTAAATTGGTGCAGCCACCATGGAAAACTATGGAGGTTATTGAAAAAATTTTAAATAAAACTTCTTTATGAGTCAGAGATTTCAGTTCTGGGTATTTATTTAAAGAAATCTAAAACACTACTTTGAAAGGATATATATACCCTCATGTTTATTGCAACATTGTTTACAATAACCAATATGAAAGCAACCTAAACTCCCATCAACACATGATTAGATAAAGAAACATGAATGAACCTGGAGGTATTATGCTAAGTGCAATAAGTTAGACAGAGAAAGAAAAATATGATATAATTTCACTTACATGTAGACTCTAAAGAACAAAATAAATGAACAAACAAAATAGAAACAGATTCATAGATAGAGAGAAAAAACTGATGGTTCCCAGATGGCTGGGGTTTTTAGGGGCCTGGGTAAAGCAGGTAAAGGGGTTAAGAAATACAAATTGGTAGTTACAAAACAGTCAGAAGGATATAAAGTGCAGCACAGGGAATAGAGTCATAATATTGTAATAACTATTTATGGTGCTGGGTGAATACTGGAAATGTTGGGAAAAACACTTTGTAAAATATATTGATATAATTGTGTAACCACTCTGCCTTATACCAAAAACTAAAAAAATAATATTAAATGTCAGTTGTAACTGAAAAGTAAAAAAATATATATATTCAGAAAATAAAAAAGTTAAGACAAATCCATAAAATTGTGAGCAAAGATGATTGAAGTGAGAGATAAAATATGGAGTGCTACTTTATAAATAACCAAGGTCTCTAAATTTTAGATAAAAAAATGAGTGATAGAGTAGGACAAAAAACCCAGCAACTTTTCAGAACTAAAGACACTTAAATCCGATATTATATATTGAATTCTATAAATATCAGATAAATAGGAATTAACACTGAAATGCACCTATTTATTAAAATAAATAAAAATTATTCATGTAGCTAGTTTAATAAAATAATTTGTTCTAAAAGCATAGAAGGAAAAGATTTTTTTTCTTTGGTCTCAGTTTTCATACGTCAGAGGTAAGTAGTTGAAATTTCTGACAGTTTTGACTGCATTCTAAATACATAAATTCTACATTTCATACTTACACTGCTATTTTTGTTGCTCTTTTTCAACATTAAGTATTATCTATTGACTTCTTGCCACAAAAAATGAAGATTGAGCTGTCTTGATCCTGTTTAATGCATACTCACTTATCTCACTTCCATTCCATTCCTTCTAATAAAACTATTATAATTTGGAGTAAGATCAATGTACAGTATAAGGTTATTCCCACTTATTTGTATTAAGCTACTTTATTATTTAGTCTTTAACTTTTTAGCATCTGTTTTTTATTTTCAGCGTTCTTAATCAAAAGATGACATGAATAGGGCTGAGTTTCTCCCATCCCGGCCCCCATTCATTGTTCTGAACCATCTGTGGATCTGTTCAATTTGGTAATTCTTATCCTTGGAGTCCATGAACATTTTAGTTTTCACTGTATACTTTCCAGAATTCCTATTACCTCGGCATTGAGTGCCATGGACTAATTTTTAAATTTTCTTCAGTTTTTCATTCCTATTTTTTCTTTCTTTGTCTTCTGGTTGCATATTCTAAGAAATTCCTTCAATGTTTTATTTATTTTTCTTATACATAATTGGTGTTTTTTGTTATCTTATTTTTACATTTCAAGAGTTTTTTGTTGTTGTTTTCTGAATATTCCTTTTTAATAGTCTACTGTGCTTATCTTATTCATATAGTCTCATTCTTTGGTTTCCTGAACTGTAATGTTTTCACTCCAAAATTATTATTATTATTTTTTGTTTCGTTTGGGTGAATAATTATTCAGTTGGGCTGTTTCTCAAATCTCTCATGCAGTGTCTACTAATATTTACAAGGAAACCACTGAAAAAGACTAAATGGTGATTAGCATTCAATGTGCAGAATTCATTTCATAGGCTGTTTTCATCATGGTACATTTTCTATAAACGCTGCTTCATGTCCTTAAGTCTAGAATACCTTTGCTTTATTCACTTTAAAAAGTATACATTCAGATTTACGTGGGGTGGGAGATGAGCAAATGCCAGTTTCTTGTCTTAAAAAAGGAATGGTGAGTTTGAATTTTATATTAAAAAAATAGACTTTCAACCAATGTACTTATTTCCAGGTCCAGATATTTGCTCTTCACTGAAATTGGTGCCTCCATCCTTGTACCTGTCTGATGGGCTCTGTGTTTCTAATGGTGCCTCCTTCAATTTACCTTCTTGTTACCACCCAGGCCTCAGCTTCCTCTGTTCTGATAAGTAAATACTTGGAATCTTTCTGAGTTACACTTCCCCCAATCTCATTACTCTTCCAATCTCATTGTTGATGTGGGTTTATGACCCTGACCTCACCATTTATTCATCTTTTTTAGTGTCATTGTACTAGGGTATTGGAAGAACTGGTGGTAAGAAAGTAAGTTCAGTTTCCTTATTTAATTAGAAGTTTAAATGTTTTCACTTAAAAATAAATAGAATCCTACAATTATTGGTCTAAGGAAGACAAGGAAAAAAGGTACTTTTATTAGAGTAAAACATCAGGAAAGCTTTGAATTTGTCTTCTGCAATTACAAATTTCTTTGGTTCAGTACTGTTTTTAAGGCCTCTTTAATCCTTCACTTCTCACCTTGGCATCTTAGATAATGTCAATTTCCTCCTAAATTTCTTGATTAAATGGACACTAGGTCAATCCTTTGGTTTCCAGTTAGGCCACATTTATGAGTTACTAAGGAAAGCTTTTTGCCACAAAATAACCTTAACAGAATCTGACATTGTTTCCTTTAATAATGTAATATAAATTTTGTGTCTAGAAGGCTTTTAAAATATCACAAATCCTTATTAAAATGTAAATGTCTATAGATGGGCTAACCTCCCAAGCTATTAGCAATTACTATGGTCAAGACAACCCAGCTTCAGAGGGAAGCGCCGCTGATCACATACACTGACAGGTAACATTCTAGAACTTTCTGTTTTTGGTTTTTTATGTTGTAGTCCTTTAATTGAGCCATTTATTTTATAAAAATCTTTCCATTTTGGCTATTGCTTTTTCCTTCTATTATTCTACAATTCAGTTTCTGATATGGTTTTTTTTGTAGCCATTTTCCTTTGCTTTTGTATTTCTTCCCACCCACTTAAGCTTTATATTACTTGGCCTTTTTGAAGATTTCTATTGACTTGAAAACTATTTTAGACTTAATTGTTCATATTTTCCCTCTTAAAGAGCCGTTGCTGGTGAGTGGGCTGTCTTATTAGACTACAGATGATCTTTTCAGTCACTTAATTTCTGTCTCCTGATCAATCTTTCACAGATGAGTCACATTAATTAACACAGATTGTTTATGAAACAGTATACTGATTCCTTGTTAGTGCTCTTACTCATTCTTAAATAAATATCATAAGATCAATGTTACAGAAATAGAATGAGGAAAAACAAGATTAAAATAATCAATTCCACAGTGCTAATTAAAAATATTAGCAACCAAATTTTCAATCCAGTATAAAATTGTTTCATATTTAGAAATTCTCTGTCTGAAAAGTAAGCATCCCTGAAATCAGTTTTATTAGCTTATAAGGATACAGATAGCCTCTAAAGTGTATTTTTCTATTCTATACTCACACATACTAGTTTTTTTTTCAGATAGTCATTTTTTATGTCCTCCTTGAAAGAAGGCAACCTACTGTGTTTCAGTCATTTAACTCAAAGTACTTTTGCAATGATCTTCACATCATATATGAATAGTTTTCAAGTAAAGCATACTTTTCAACCATTCAAAGTGGTTAAAAAATGAATGTCATTAACTTCCCTACCAGCTACCACTATGCCCTTAGAATTTTTAAGCTGTGCAATAATCCATGCAAAAATTATTTTTATAATAGTTTTCTCCTTTATTTTAAGCAATTATAGTTAATTATGACTTGGTTAGCCTCTTGACAATTTAAAAAATCTTTATCCAGACCTCCACATGTCTACTGTCATTTTTCTGTACAAGAGTACACAATCAAAATTCATTTTATCTCTTTTCAATATGATTCATAGCTTAAAAAACCTGTTAAGAAGGAAAATCTGCTTTTTTCCTTAAAATTAGAAATATGTCATTTCCTGAGGATGGTCCAGTGTGTGTGTGCTGTGGTATGTGTTGTTTTAATAAATGGAAGCAAGAATGCTTACTGTTTAGAGAATTGTGATTATTTATTAAGGAAAACAAAAGATAGCTTTTGGTCATAATATTTTAATAACCAGGCCTTATATTTTTAAAAGTCTAAGTGAAATAATTTTGAGAAATTATATCAGAATTTGTTAATTAGGATGTAAGTTAACATTTCCTATATGTATAATGTAAGAGTGAATATATACCTAAATACTTATAACATTCTACATGTGCATTCTACAATGTTTCTATATGGAGAAAATAAATAGGTTCATTAATTTTCCATGCCCAAATTCCTCATGCTTCTCATTTTTAAATTTGCTTTTTGGTTTTTCAAATCTAGGAAATACCAAACATACAAGAAAAGATCATCTCAATTCTGATTTTCATAATATTAATAACTATGGCTCTTTATTTTTTTGGTATAACACCTTAGAATCACTTATCTATTCAATGTACCAACTGTAATGTAAGCTTATTTTGACACTAGGCTCGCATCTTCTTCATTTTGAAGCCTCAAATCAAGCTTATTAGGAGCTCATAAAGTACTATTTTCTGGAAAATACATAATGTGTGTTGCATAACTAAAAGTATTAACAGCTAGCTCCTCAATTTATTTTAGTCGTTCATGAGCATTGATCTAAAATCTTGCGTGGCAAGGCCTATAAATTTAATTACTTCAATTATGACTTAATGTAGTTAAAACATTATTAACTTTCTATTGTAATTTTGTTTTCACATTAACATATATAATAAATACCTTTTGTTACAATTTGTGAAGCATTATAATATCACCCATAAGACTCTCATATATAAAATACTGTATTTGTACTCTTATACATACATACATACATACATACATACAAACATACATTTAAGATATATTTATTTACACATAAATATGTCATTAGCTAAAAAAACAAACTCTAGACTTCACAGTAAACTAAAGTCTCAGAGCCTCTATCTTGTTTAGAATATGAAAATAATATCAAGTATCTCTTTTTCCTCTTGCAAGAATCTGGTAATCTTTAATAGATATAATGTTACATATAAAACAGTCTAAGGAATAAGAAAAGTCATATTAAATGTATACAAATTGTTTTTATAAGCAATGTATTAGGCTAAATATACATTAAAGCACACAAGTATTAATATATTAAGATACAGGTTGCTGTCAAGATGGTGACATAGTTAAATGCAGCACTGGGACCTCCCACAACCACATCAAAATTACAACTAAACTATAGAAAAACCATCATTCAGAACCACCTGAAATCTAGCTAAACAGAAGTCCTATAACTAAAGATTTAAAGAGGAAGTTATATTGAAACTGGTGGGAAGGATGAAGACACAGAAAGGGCTGGTGGGCTCAGGCAGGGCACATGACAGACAGCTTCAGACCATGTCCGAGTACAACTCAGCCCTCTCAATGAGCAAAACACTCAAGGGGCAGACGTGGTGGACAACAAAGCAACACTGAAATGAGTCCTGCTCCATGGAGTGGGCCCCTGACAGCAGTTCCTCCTCTGTAGTCATAGATGGTCCTTGCAGCCAATTGGCTTGGGTGTCAGTCCCTTCCACTGACATGCCAACAGCAATCATGCTCAACTGCTACAGGACAGTGCATGCAGCCAACACAGGGGTGCACCTGGAACACCTCGCTCAGGTACCGGGGAAGCTGCACCCACTGGGTCCTCCAGGACACCTACTACCTAAGGTCTTAGGGTACTTAGCAGCTCTACCTAATACACAGAAACAAACACAGAGAAGCAACCAAAATGAAGCGAGAGAAATAGGCTCTAAATGAAAAAAAAGAGGAGAAATCTACAGAAAAAAACTAACTGAAACTACGAGATGCACAGTTCAAGACAATGGTTATAAGATTGTTCAAGGAACTTAGTGAGAGTATTGACAGCATGAATAAGGATACAAAAACCATAAAAAAAACCATCATAAATAAAGGATACACTAACTGAAGTGAAGACAAATTACAGGGAATCAACAGTAAAGGAGATGAAACCAACAATCAAATCAGTGATTTGGAAGGTAAGGAAGCAGAAAATACCCAGTCAGAACAGAAAAAAAAAATCCACCCCAAATGACAACAGTGTAAGGAGCCTCTTGAATAACCTCAAGTGTACCAATATTTGCTTAATAGGGATGCTGGAAGGAGTATAGAGAGCAGGGAATTGAAAACCTATTTGAAGAAATAATGATAGAGAGTTTTCCTAACCTGGTTAAGGAAATAAACATACTAATCCAGGAATTGCAGAGAATCTCAAATGATAGAAGCTCAGAGTTTCACACTAAGATATATCATAATTAAAATGCAAAAGATTAAGACAAAGAGAGAATCTTAAAAGCAGCAAGAGAAAAGAAGTTAGTTACAAAAGAGCTTATTTCTCAACAGAAACTTTTTAGGCCAGAAAAGATTGACATGAAATATTTAAAGAGATGAAAAGCAAGGACCTACAACAAGATAACTTCACCCAGCAAAACTATCATTCGTAATCAAAAGACAGATAAAAAGCTTCCTAGACAAGAAAAAGATAAAAGAGTTCATTGCCACCAAACCAGTATTATAGGAAATGTTTAAAGGTATTCATTAGGAAGAAGAAGGGAAAAAAATATAAAAAATAAAATGTCAAAAAATGTATATCTATCAACAATTACTTTAAATACAAATAGATTAAATGCTCCAATCAAAAAGCAGGAGGTGACTGACTGAATGAATAACAAAACAGGGCCCTTACATATGCTGTCTATAAAAGAGTCGCTTCAGACAGAAAGACCTAAATAGGTTCTTCTCCAAAGAAAACATACAGATGGTCAATTGGCATGTGAAAAGATACTCAATGTCACTAATCATCAGAGAAATGCAAATTAAACCACAGTGAGATATCACCTCACACTTGTCAGAATAGCTATCATCAATAAAACAAATATTGGTGAGAATGTGGAGAAAGGGAACCCTCATGTACTGTTTGTGGGAATGCAGACTGATATAGCCACAGTGGAAAAGAGTATGAAGTTACCTCAAAATTAAATATGAAGCTATATTATAACACAGTAATTCCATATTACTAATTTGAAAGAATATATGCACTCCTATGTCCATTGCAACAGTATTTATAATAGCTAAACTGTAGAAGCATCCTGAAGTACCCATCAACAGATGAGTCGATATAATAGGTGTGGTACATATACACAATGGCATATTAGCCATAAAAGAACAAAATCTTACCATTTGAAATGGCATGGATGGACTTACAGGGTATTCTGCTAAGTGAAATGCGTCAGTCAGAGAAGGACCAACACCATATGATTTCACTTATATGTGGAATCTAAAGAACAGTGTAAATGAACATGAAAACAAAAACAAACTCATAGATAGAGAGAACAGACTAATGGTTGCCCAAGGGAAGGGGGGATTAGAAGACTACATGAAAATGGTGAAAGAATTGATAAATACAGTTTGGTAATTCCAAAATAATCATGGGGATGTAAAGTATACCACAGAATATATAGTCAATAATATTTAAATATTTATGTATAATGCCCATGGATACTTCAAATATCAGGGGGAACATTTTATAAAGTATATGATTGTCTAGCCATTATGCTGTAGACCTGAAACTAATATAAAATACTATGAAATGTAAACTTTAGTTAAGAAAAACATAAAAATTAGAAATAAATATAAATATTTAAGAATAAAAGAGTACTAATAGATATATGTCATTTTTTTCTTTCTGTGATATGGTAGATGACTTTTCTTAGCTGAAAGGGCCTGACTAGTATTTTAAGTATCATGTAAGTAACTATGATGTAGGTCACGGAAAAAATAAAGTATTCATAATTACAATAACAAAATGAAAATGTAACCTACTGAATAATAGAAAATAGTTGCAAATATTATGAGGTTAATATTCAAAATGTATAAAGAACTCATACACCTCAATAACAACAAAACAATCTAATTTAAAAATAAATATTTTTCCAAAGAAGACATAGATGGCCAACAGGTACATGAATATATGCCCAATGTCATTAGTCATCAGGAAAATGCAAATCAAAGCCATTAAGTACTTACTATCACTTCACATCTGTTAGAATGGCAATTATCAAAAAAAAAAAAAAAGAAAAAAAAAGAAATAACCAAATGTCATGGATGTGGAGAAAAGGGAAATCTTGTGCACTGTTGTTAGAAATATAAACTAGTACATCACTATGGAATACAGTATGGAGGTTCCTTGAACAGTTAAAAATAAGACTATCATATGTTCCAGCAATTCCACTTCTGTGTATTTACCCAAAGGAATTGAAAACACTAACTTGCAAAGGTATTAGTGCCCCCATGTTTTTTGCAGCATAACTTAAAGTAGCCAAGATATGGAAAAACCTAAGTGTTCATCAATAAATGAATGAATAAAGAAATTGTGGCATATATATCTATATTCATTGTATGCATTAATTGTATACACAATAATACAGTATTCTAACTTACAAGCTCAGTTACAGAACAAATTAAATTTGTATCTCAAGGTACCACTGTATGTGTGTCAATTAATTTTAAATGTTTTGCCCCTGAAAATCTTTTAACACACGCGCGCGCGCGCACACACACACACACACACACACTGATATATTATTTAGCCATAAAAAAGAATGAAGTCTTGCCACTTGAGACAACATAGATAAACCTCAAGAACACTCTGCTGAATGAAATTCAGATAGGAAAAGAAAAATATTATTTTAGCTCTTTTATATATGGAAAAACATCCCAACACCAAGCTCAGAGATATACACAGAACAGGTGCATGGTTACTAGAGGTTGAGGGTGGAATAGTAGGAGAAATGGAGGAAGGAGGTCAAAGGCCTAAAAACAGCAATAACAAGAGCCAGAGGAAGACAGTTGGTTTGAATATGTGTGTACTTCAAGAAGGGACTGAGAGCTATTTAGAAAATAAACAAAGAGACTGACTCTTATACCAGGAAGGTGAAATATATTTAAATCCTGAGCCCTCATGAAAGATTTTCAGAGGGAAAAATTAAAATTTATTGACTCATATTTTGTACATGATGCATCAGCTACTGATCCTGACAACAACCCAATAAAACGGGAGTTATTAATACCATTAACAGATGGTTAAATTGAGTTTTACTGAAAGTAAGAATGTTTTCTAGTGTATACAGCTAGTAAGTGGCAGTGCCAGTATTCAATTCTATTTTCTACTTGAATTCCAAAGCCCAAACTCTTTTATTACACTGTCTCTAACAAAAATCAAATTCTGTAGCGAACATTACTATAACAATATTCTAGTTTGTGTGTATATGCCTTTGTGCGTTTGTGTGGTGTATATAAACAGGTACATAATATCTGTAATATTTATGTTCTTATTTGTGTGATAAACCTAATGTAAGTTAATAAGATATAACTACTAATAAAAATCTACTTTGAAGAAGCAAATTAAAAATGTTCATTTTTAACAATAATATAACCTTTGAAATTAACTTGTATGTATTTTGATAAGAAAAATTATATTTAATATGTTTGTAAGGAAAAACAATCTTGCTAAAGATTAAAGAAATATCCAATATTTTTATTTGTAAGAACTTATTAATTTAATAAGTAATATCTCCAAAACTTTCCAATAGCCTCACTAATTGTTGAGTATAATAGAGAAATATCTTACCTATTCTAAGAGACTAAGAAATATTAATAATTAGAAAATATCTTTAATTATAGGGTTGGTTGCATCTTAACTTATTTTCCTCATTTTGTACCCAAAGTTCAATTAGTTACTACTTTCTACATCTTGACAGCTGGGGACACTGATGGTTAGTAAGCATTTGGATTTTATTTGTTATTAACTTATGTCTACCCATCTTCATTCTGCAAGTATCTAGCTATCGCACATTGTTCTAAATCAGCAAGACTGCCTCATCTCTTCAACAGAAATGCACAGAAACAACTCTATTTCAACACTTCCTTTTCTAGCACTGTCATTCTGTCTGTGTTTTTGGTGTTCTACCTGCAAGATGAATTCTTGCTCTTGAATGCCAGCCTCCACTTGGCTGATTTCTGTTCTTATATCGCATTCTCCACTGCTTGTCTCTGGAACTCAGACACCTTGGGTTTGTAAGTTTGTCTTGGGTCATTGATCAAACTGAAGAATCTCCTTGATGTAGAAGCATCTGCCCATATGGATCCCGATAGGCCATCTGCCCATTTGGGCCTTGGTTAAGGCATCTCCTTTCTTGGATCTCCACTAATTGCCTGTCATGTTCTGCTTGAATTGGCACTCCAGATGCTGGCCTTTCCTTCAACCTTGCCTTTTTTCTTTGTGACTCATACCTGCATATCACTCTCTTAGTAGTATAGAGTATTATATTTAGATTTCATGAAATCTTTTCTTGAAGACCTCAAGTGATCACAAGCACATCTACCAAGAAACTCATTTTCATTTTAATTACACTTATTATTAAAAAGTTCTCTTTTAATTTGAGTTAAAATACACACCCTTTATAGTTTTTCCCTTATTGGCCTCACCAACAATGAGCACAGTGCTTGTGTATTGTAGACAATAAATAATAGCTGTTATTATTATTTATAACTCAAAGTTTTGAGTTCAAAGATGTTTCTCCCCATTGAAAGTAATATAGTGGAAATAATAAGCTGAGGCTCAAAAAGTGTAAGTAATTTGCCAAAAGTTAGAGTTAGTAAATTGTTATTCCAATATTAACATAGGCTATTTCAGTTTAGTTCCTTTTTTTTTTCTGTGATCTTCATTTTATCCCATCACACTGTAGCCACATACTACCATGATTATAGTCTTGACAAAAAGTGTACCCCTAAATAATGTTAACTTCAATTGCTGTACTTTTTGCTTCATAAGACCCACTTTTTTTACCCTAAAAGTGGAAGGGAAAATGCCAGTACGTCTTATGGAGTAAAAAATACGGTATTTTTTTCCTTATTTTTTTATACTGCTTTTTAAAATTTATTTTTAATTCATTGTGTTAACATAAATTCAGGTGTCACCTGAATATAACTCCCTTACCCCCACCCCTGTGTCCTTTTTTATACCCCCTTTGTCCTCCCTTTATCTCCCTCCCCCCTTCCCTCTAGGATTTGTTGTCCTGTTATCTATATCTCTGTGTTATGTATATATAGTTTCAATAATCCCTTTACTTTCTCTAATCCCATCCTCTCATCCCCCTTCCCACTGACTTTTGTCCCTCTGATCCCTGTGACCCTGACTCTGCCTCTATTTCATTCCTCGGTTCACTTTGTTCATTAAATTCCACATATATGTGAGATCATATGATACTTTTCTTTCTACGCATGGCTTATTTCACTTTGCATAAGAGTCTCAAGGTCCATCCATGCTGTCACAAAAGGTAAGATTTCCTTCTTTTTCACAGCCGCATAGTATTCCTTTGTGTACCACTGCTTTTTAATACACTCGTCCACTGATGGACACATGAGCTGTTTCTAAATCTTGGCTATTATAAACAATGCTGCAATAAACATGGATGTGCATATCTTCTTTTGGATCAGTGATTTGGTATTCTTAGGATATATTCCTAAAAGTGGGATAGTTGGGTCAAAAGGCAGTTTCATTTTTAGTTTTTTGAGGGAACCCAATACAGTTCTCCACAGTGGCTGCACAAGTCTTCATTCTCACCAGCAGTGCAGGAGGGTTCCCTTGTCTCCACAATCTCGTCAACACTTATTGTGTGTTGTTTTGTTAATAAGCGCCATTCTGACAGGTGTGAGGTGGTGTCTTATTGTGGTTTTAATTTGCATTTCTCTGATGATTAGTGACTTTGAACATTTCTTCATATGCCTATTGGCCATCTTTATGTCCTCTTTGGAGAAGTGTCTATTCAGTTCTTTTGCCAATTTTTAATTGGATTGTTTACCTTCCTGGTGTTGAGTTTTAGAAGTTCTTTATAAATTTTGGTTATTAACCCCTTATCAGATGTATTTGAAAAAATGTTCTCCCATTGTGTGGGTTTTCTTTTTATTTTGTTCATGGTGTCTTTAGCTGTGCAAAAGCTTTTTAGTTTGATATAGTCCCATTTGTTCATCCTGTCCTTTATTTTACTTGCTCAAGAATATAAATCAGCAAAAATATTGTTATGAGAGATATTGAAGAGTTTATTGCCTATGTTCTCTTCCAAGATGTTATGGTTTCGTGACTTACATTTAAGTCTTTTATCCATTTTGAGTTTATTTTTGTGAATGGTGTAAGTTGGTAGTCTAGTTTCATTTTTTTGTATGTACCTGTCCAATTTTTCTAACACTATTTATTAAGGAGACAGTCTTTACTCCATTGTATACTCTTATCTCCTTTGTCAAATATCAATTGACCATAAAGGCATGAGTTTATTTCTGGGTTCTCAGTTCTGTTTCATTGATCTGCTTGTTCTTACACCAGTACCAAGCTGTTTTGAGGACAATGTAGTATAACTTGATATCAGGGAGTGTGATATCTCCCACTTTATTCCCCATTTTAAAGATTGCTGAGGCTATTCGTGTTCTCTTTTGGTTCCATATAAATTTTTGGAATATGTGTTCTATCTCTTTGATGTATGCCATTGGTATTTTAATAGGAATTGCATTGAATTTATAGATTGCTTTGGGTAATATAGTCATTTTAACGATGTTTATTCTTCCTATCCATGAATACGGTATATGCTTCCACTTGTTTGTATTTTCCTTGATTTCTTTTATCAATGTTTTATAACTTTCCAAGTAAAAGTCTTTTATCTCCTTGGTTAAATTTACTCCTAAGTACTCTATTTTTTTTGTTGTTGTTGTTGTAATACTGAAGGGGATTGTTTCCTAAACTTCTCTTTCAGACAGTTTACTGTTGGTATATAAAAATGCCACTGATTTCTGAATATTGATTTTACATCCTGCCACCTTGCTGAATTCATTAATCAGGTTTACTGGTTTTTTGACTGAGACAATATTATGTCATCAGCTAATAATGATAATTTTACTTCTTTTCCAATTTGGATGCCTTTTATTTCTTCTTGTCTGATTGCTGTGGCTAGGACTTCCAGAACTATATTAAATAATAGTGGTGAAAAGAGGCATCCCTGTCCTGTTCTTGATCTTAAGGGGATTGCTTTTAATTTTTGCCCACTGAATATGATGGTGGCCGTGGGTTTGTCATAGATGGCCTTTATCATGTTGAGGTATGTTCCCTGTATTTCCACTTTGCTGAGCACCATAAATGGGTGCTGGATTTTATCAAATGCTTTTTCTGCATCTATTGATATTATCATGTTTTTTTATCCTTTCTTTTGTTTATGTGATGAATCATATGGACTGATTTGCAAATGTTGTACCAGCCTTGCCTCCCTGGAATAAATTCCACTTGGTCATAATGTATGGTTTTTTTCATGTATTGCTGGATCTGGTTTGCTAATATTTTGTTGAAAATTTTAGCATCTCAGTTTATCAGGGATATTGGCTTATAGTTTTCTTTCTTTGTAGTGTCTTTAACTGGTTTTGAAATGAGGATTATGCTTGTCTCATAAAAGGAGCTTGGAAGTCTTCACTCCTCTTGAATTTTTTGAACTAGCTTGAGAAGGATAGGTGTTAGTTCTTTGAATATTTGGTAAAATTTGCCTGTGAAGCCATCTGGTCCAGGACTTTTGTGTGCTGAGAGTTTTTTGATAACTGCTTCAATTTCATTTGTTGTAATTGATCTGTTTAGGTTTTCTGATTTTTCTTGATTGAGTTTTGTATGATTGCATGTTTCTAGGAATTTATCCATTTCACCTAGGTTGTCCAATATTTTGGCATACAGATCTTCTTAGTATTTTCTTATAATCCTTTGTATTTTTGTGTTGTCAGTTGCTACTTCTCCACTTTCATTTCTAATTTTATTTATTTGAGTCCTCTCTCTCTTTCTCTTGATGAGTCTGGTTAAAGGTTCATCAACATTGTTTACCTTTTCAAAAAACCAACTCTTGGTTTCATTGATCTTCTGTATTGATGTTAAGCCTCTATGTCATTTATTTCTGCTCTGATCTTTATTATTTCCTTTCTTCTATTTCTTCTGGGCTTTATTTGCTATTATTTTTCTATTTCTTTTAGATGCAGAGTTAAGTTGTTTATTTGAGTTTTTTCTTGCTTCTTAAAGTATGCCTGTAATGCTATGAACTTCATTCTCAGGACTGCTTTTATTGTGTCTTATAAATTTTGAGTTGTTGTATGTTCATTTCTATTTGTTTCATGGAATTTTTTTATTTCTTCCTTGATCTTGTTGTTAATCCATTCCTTATTTAATAACATACTGTTTACCCTCCAAGTGTTTAAATGTTTTTCAGTTTTTCTATTGTAGTTGATTTCTAGTTTCATGACATTGTGATTAGAGAAGATGCATGATATGATTTTAATCTTCTTAAATTTATTGAGACTCATTTTGTGTCCTAACATGTGGTCTATCTTAATGAATATACCATGAGCACTTGAAAAGAATGCATATTCTGCTGCTTTAGGATGAAAGGTTCTGAAGATATGTATTAAATCCCATTGATCTAGTGCAGTGGTGGTCAACCTGGTCCCTAGTGGGCGTTCCAGCTTTCATGGTGGGTGGTAGCAGAGCAACCAAAGTATAAATAAAAAGATAGATTTAACTATAGTAAGTTGTTTTATAAAGATTTATTCTGCCAAATTTTGCGAAAATTCAAAATAAAGTACTAGGTAAGTAATTATTATTATATGCTTTAACTTGCTGTAACTCTGCTTTATAAATTTTATAAAGTAAAATTACCTCCCTATTTTATAAATCACCATTACTGTGGAACCGTATTCTGGGCAGTTAGAAAATTTTACTACTAACAGATATACAAAAGTGGGTAGTAGGTATAAAAAGGTTGACTACTCCTGATCTAGTGTGTCATTTAAGGCTGCTGTTTCTTTGTTAGTTTTCTGTCTGGAGGATTTACCCATTGATGTTAGTGGGGTATTAAAATCCCCTACTATTAGAGTATTACTGTTGATCTTGCCTTTTTTGTCCATCAAAATCTGCTTTATATATTTAGGTACTCCTATATTAGGCACATAGATGTTTGTAATGGTTATATCCTCTTGTGGGATTGCTCTTTTTATCATTATGTGGTGACCTTCTTTATCCCTTACTATAGCTTTTGTTTTAAAGTCTATTTTGTCAAATATAAGTATTGCTACATCAACTTTTTTTTTTATTTCCACTTGCGTGAAATACTTTCTTCCTTCCATTCATTTTTATTCTATGTGTATTTTTCATTCTGAGGTGGGTCTCTTGTAGACAGCATATGTATGGGTCCTGCTTTCTTATCCATTCAGCTACCTTATGTCTTTTGATTGGAGCATTTAATCCATTTACATTTAAGGTTATTATTGATATTTAGTTGTTTATTTTTATTTTACTTTTTAAATCTATATTCCTCTTTTTTTTTTCCTTTGCTCTTTTTACAGCAGGCCCCTTAACATTTCTTGCAGTACTAGTTTGGTTGTAATGAATTCCTTGAGATTTTTTTTTTGTCTGGGAAGCTTTTTATTTCTCCTCCAATGTTAAACGATAGCCTTGCTGTATAAAGAAGTCTTGGTTGTACGTTCTTGCTTTGCATCACTTTGGCTATTTCTTGCCAGTCCCTTCTGGCCTCAAGTGTTTCTGTTGAGAAGTCAAATGTCATCCTTATTGGGGCTCCTCTGTAGGTCATTAACTGCTTTTCTCTTGCAGCTTTTAGTATTCTTTCTTTGTCTCTTAACTTTGACACTTTAATTATGATTAAAGGAGGCCTTGCTGTAGGCCTCCTTGGATTTCTCTTTAATGGAACTTTCTGTGCTTCTTAAACTTGTGTGCCATTTTTCTTCATTAATTTTGGAAAATTTTCAGCTATGCAGAAGTTCTTTCAGCTGTTGAGACCCTGGTCTCAGGCAGGAAGACTGAGAGAATCCTCTCCTAGGGCTGACTGTGCCCTTCTTGAAGGTGGCTAAGCCCCTCGACCAGATCCAACAATAGACTCACACTTTAAATGTCCATGCTCCAAGCCTCTCTCCCTTTCCCATGTGGAATCTAGCCTAGCGGGACTGAATATCCAGCACCTAGTCTGGCTGACTTTGAAGTTCCACACTATCCAATGCACATGTGCTGCTGTGCTGATGCTGATCACAGAGAGTGGAATTCTACTCAGCTGGGCCAAGTGTAAGGAGTTGTTCCTTAGGATACTGCTCTAGCAAGGGTTATTAGGTCCTGAACTGATGCTTTTGGAAGCTGGCCCCTTGCTGTGCCATCCCTGGGCCTCCCAAGCAGAAGCCCAGCAAAAACCAGTGGGAAACACTGCCCGTGACTGGCCTTCAGCGACCTTCTTGGAGCTACAAGCAATTCAGTTTGTGGCTGCCTCAAACATGGAAATACCAAGGTCTAGCTGTACATGGAAATACCAAGCTGCACTCCTAGGCTGGCTTTTATTCACTCTGGTCCTGGGGGAAAGTTCACTCAAATGGTGAAGTTTCCCTGAGCCTTGCCTCCTGCAGCCTGTATGCTGGATGCTTGTTGGGCTCAGCCACGGAAAAAACCTCTGCTATAGAGCCTGCGGCAATTCAGTGATTAGGAAGAGTGATTGGTGTGGCTCTGCCAATTGGCCCCAGGTGTCAGTCTGTCCAGACTTTTTTCACAGACCTCAGTAGGGTGAAGCCTGAGGAACCTCGTGGGTGTGGCCTCTGAGACCCAGAGGTGTGGTCTGCCCACCCTCCAGACAGTTTCAGCTGAGTCTCTTGTGAGGTGGAAGCACCATAGACTTGGAGGGTGTGGTGGCAAGCTCCAGTCTCAACACCAGTAAACTGAGTCACTGTCGTGCCCCCTGCTTCCTGGCCTCTCAGAAGGACCCATCACCATTATGGGTAGGAGAGACTTCTGAGGGCAGAGCAGTTGCTTTTCCCCAGGCTGATGCCACTCAGGGAATTGTTCCGCCTCATAAAGATGGCAACTGCAGTACTGGAGAATGACTCAGCACAGGGGTTCTGGTGTCTGTCTCCTATAGTGTCTCTCCCTGGGCCTCCAACTTTACACTCTTCTCCTGCAACTCCAGTCCTCTCAGCTCTCCCCCACCAGAGCCCTGGGTAAGTGGTGGTGAACAAGGTTTTCTGCGTGGGCCCTTTAAAATGGAGTCTGCACCTGAGAGGTGTGTCTCTTTTTTACAGACAGAAACCCGGCTCTTTTCACAGCTAAATGCTGTCTGGGTGCCTCTTCGAGGCTCTGGTGCTCTAGGCCAGGGGTCCAGTCCTGGGACTGAGCACCCACACCTCTCAGGGCAACCCTCCCCACAGTGAGAGTCCCTCCAGACCCTCGGCCGCTCCTCACTCCTGGGAGTAGGGCAGCCCTTATTGCGTCTCCGCCCTTCCTACCAGTCTCAGTGTGGTTTCTTTGGTAATCTTTGATTAGAGAGTCCTCTTAGTTTAGTCCAAAGTTGATTTTTCAAGATGATTGTTCTTAAATTAAGTTGTAATCCAATTTTGGTCCTGGGAGCTAGCGGTTGGAATGTCCGCCTATTCCATCATCATCTTTCTTCCCTCTACACAGTTTCTTTGAGTTTGTTAGGATTCTTTGGCATGTAAACCTACAGGCATTTTTCTCCATGTATGTTATACTTCAATACAAAGTTAAGAGGAAGGAGGAGGAGGAATACAGTATTTTACTAAATATTTTAACACATTTTTTGGTTCAGAATATTTTTTTTTCTTATTTTTCTCCTTAAAATACTAGGTGTGTCATATGAGTCTTAAGGAGAGAAAAATATGATCATTAACTCTCTGAACTTTATTTCTTATTCTTCCAACTAATTCCCACTGGAGCCAAACTCCAAAAATCCCTTTCCCCTGTTAGAACCATCAACCCATTGGTCCTACTTCTTTTGTTCTATGTGTTTTGTTGCCTCCTAAAACAACTTAAAACTCGTTGTGTTTAATCATAATGATTAAAATCCTTTTTTCTCTTCAGTTTATCATATTTGGGTGACAAAGTTTCAACCCAGATTAAATCTAATTCTTCATCAGTCTGAGCCTATATTCTTATAGTTGAATATGGCTGGATAAAAACTCACAGCCATGCCAAGTATTCTCCCTTTAATGGTGTTCTAACATCAACCTCTATCCTTAATCAATTCTTTTCCTACTTAGATGACTTTTTATCTTTTATTCTCTCTCCTCAAATGTACTTCAACTTTTCCACATTCTTAGTTTCAGCAGATAACTTTAACTCTTTTTTTCCATCCAAAAATTGAAGTTTTCAGAAAAGAACTTCCATAAGCTCCAATCATTGATTCTGTGTTTAAATATTCTTCTGTCTCTCTTATTACTGTGGGTGAATGATTTGTGCCGTGGTTAAGGTCAAGTCCTCTATGTACACCCTAGATCCCATTGACCTTGACTGCTCAAGGGCATTTCCAGCAATTCTCTCCTTTATTTCCAGCATCACCATTTTTTTCCCTTTCCAAAGATCATTTATTAGCTTATGGACATGCCGTTATTTTCTCATATCTTGATAACATTTTCGCTTTAGCTACTGC
Source organism: Saccopteryx bilineata (assembly GCF_036850765.1). NCBI lineage: Eukaryota > Metazoa > Chordata > Mammalia > Chiroptera > Emballonuridae > Saccopteryx > Saccopteryx bilineata. Next base: position 314,284,714 of record NC_089490.1, read on the forward strand.
TTCATTTCTATTGCTCTCTTTATAGCAAAACTCCTTGAAGTGTCCTCTATCCTTTCTGTCTTCAGTTTCTTTCCTTCTGTTCCCTTGAACACACTCAAATTAGGTTTTACCTCCTCCAGTGAAACTGCCCTTATAAAAGTCACCAATGACCAACATGGTGTTAAATCCAATGGGAATTTCCCAGACCTAATCTTACTCAATTTATAAATAGCACTTTGCTTAGTTGATCCCGCTTCCTTGAAACGACTTGATAGTCAGCATCAAAAGCTACCACACTTAGTTTACTTTCAACCTTTCTAGCCACCCATCTCTTAGTTTCTTCGCTGGTTCCTTTTCATCTCATCCATCTTCATAGATCACAGTGCCCCAAGGCAGAGTTCACTACTTGGATTTCTCTTGTTTTTCTAACCTTACCATCTAGATGCTGACATCTCTAGAGATGGCTTTAAATACCATCTTAATAACAATAATAATTTCTAAATTGTCCTAGTCTTTTTATGTGAATGCCAGACCAACATACCTGTCTATTTAACATGTTCACTTAGTGGTTTAACAATAAACACCTCAAAATTAACATGATAATTCTAAATTGTCCTAGGCTGTACACCAAAGTTTTTCTGTCTGTCTTCATCTCGGGTAATGACAATTCTACCTTCTGGTTGCTAAAACCTAAAAGCTTGATCATTGTTGATTCCTTCTTTTCCCTTATACTGCACAATAGCAAATCCTATTTGGCTGCATCTTGAAAGTATAGCCTGAATATGACCACTTCTGGCAACCATTTCCTGCCTGTATTATTGCCGTAGTCCCCTCAGTGGTCTCTGTGTGTCTGCCCACTCCCATTCTTAATCAATAATGAGAGAGAACCTGTTAAAATGTAAGTCAGGTTATGTTATTTCTTTTTTCATTTAAAATGAAATTGTTATTACTTGCAAAGTCCCACATGATATAGAATCCATTATCTCGCTGATCTACCTTTCTGTTCTTCTTCTATTTGTTCTCTTTCTAGGCACTTTGGTTTGTCACTAGCCTTCAAACACTCTAAAAAGGTTTCTTACTCATGTAGGTATTCTCATTTGATGGTCCTCCTGTTCTCAAGACTGACTGCCTCGCTTTCTTCACACCTTCTTGAAAGTTACCTCCATAGGTGACTTCACTTTCTCTCTAACACTTCATTTATCTGTTCTTTGCTTTATATTTTCTTTGTCAACCTGCCACCTAATATAGCTCTTTTATGTTTGCTTCTTCCACTTGAATATAAACTCCATGGGTATAGGTAGTGTAGTGTGTGTGTGGTTTTGTGTTTATGTGTATTGTAATTGCATTTTTCCTGCTTTTATTGATAAATCTAGAATAGTTTCTGGCAGTTAGTGAGTGGTCAATAAATATTTGATAAATAAATAAATACAAAGAAGAAGCATAATTCAAACCTGGCACTATTTTGCTCCAAAAATTTATGTAATTTCTGCTATTTAAGTTTTATTTAGCAATCACCTAAATTAATGCACTGAGCTCTGTGCTGTGCCCTAGAATGTGGATATGCATCTATTCATTCTTGAAATGGATGTAAATTCTTGAAATCCATATAAAAATGGAGTTTACATTCTTGATGGAGAGCAGACAGAGCAAACAATAAATAACAAAAATTGGCCTATAATCAATTGCTAATGATGTGGTACAGATTATAAATCCTAAAACAGGGAAATGAAGAAGATATAAAAGAACCCATTAGGGTTTCAAAAGGTAGTATGATTAAACTAATTTAAATAATGTGTGATATTTAATAAGATTATGGAAACAAAGCATAAGTTAGTTCAGAAGGACTTGGGAGACCTGACTAATTACAATGAATGGGGAGTGAAATTGAGGAATAAACTTCAATATTGTAGTGGTATTCAAAGAAAAATACAAGAGAATTGAACTTTATGCCGTGGTAAATTGAGATTCAGAGTGCAATTATAGACCCAAAAGCTCACTATGTAATCAGGTTTCCCAATTATTTATACTTGTAGAACCAAAATACTTTTATATTTTGTTACTCATATACAATAATTATCTTCTAAAAGTTGTATACATCACTGATTAAGCTTTTATTTTATAATCTTGCATTGATTATGAGCTTTGTTTGTATCCTGTTTTACATCTAAACAAATACTGTAATATTTTTATATGTTAATGTTTTTGACATAGTATCCATTGTATAGTCTTCAATTTATTTTGGCCTTCTTTTATCTCATTACGAAAATAACATATTAAAGTTTACATTGTATGAAAAAGAAAAGCAAGTGACAAAAACCTCTATGAGATTGTTGTAAGACAAAAGCATCAGTAGCTAGGAAAGAATCTATTGCTCAGTGTAAGTTCACCACAGCCTTTTAAAAAATGTTCAAAGGATAATAGAATCTATTGATTTACTTAAAGAGTTACTTTATTTTTTTAAAAAAATTTTTCTTTCTTATTGTTATTTTCTTAGTTTCTTGTGTGTTTATATTTTGGATAACTACCTACTACCTACTTGTCTTTTCTTGTACCTCACAGGACGATGGAGGAACCAGAAAACTGATGAAAATAACCTCCACAAAATAAGATTGGTTAGAAGTAAATGGAGTAAAGACACATGTTTATCAAGTTTGGAAATGTATGTCAACAATGAGCATTGATATTCATGAGGCTGGTCACAGTGGAAACAAGATGCTTTAAAAGGTCAGCTCACATATTTTCTATAGCTAATCATTCATTATCTTCAAGATAATTAAAAATCATATGTAAATGATATATAAAAACATAAAATAATCATATATATAAAAAATCAAAGTTATGCTTTAGTGGAAAGAGAGAAAACAACAGGTTAACATTTAATCAACAGGAAGGACCCAAATATATGAACACATCCCAGAAAGAACAAAAATTTGGACAATCTTGCTAATTAAGACAATGGATAAGTTGGACAAAAATCAGTGAAAGTACCAAATTGCATTGTGGGGACCAAACAATAAGGAAAAAAAAATTAGTTAAAAATAAAATTTAAATAGAAGAAACAGATGTAAATGTCTGATACAGCTTATTCAGCCATTATTAGGTCCACACTGGAAGCTTAGAACAGTGACTAGAAAAGGGTCCCACAGCAGGTGGTTGTAGCTGGCAGTCTTTCCAGCATTGGCTCTCAACTGACCTGCCCTGTGTCATTTGTTGAAGCTCCTTCCTCTAACTCACTTTGAATTACATAAACCACTGAAAGAAATGTAAACGATTTGTATAGCAACAGTGAATCAAGCTGTGCTATGGACAACAAAATGATGCTAGTAAGGTTGAATATGAAGGTAGTATAAGCATTGATGTTCTAAAACATGGTAATTTCCTTTATTTTTGTATTTTTAAAAAATAACAATGCTGGTTCCAATTATCTTGAATTATTGTAAATATAGGGATTGTTCTCCCTGATTAATACTTGCCCCTCCCCAAATCAGTTCTCTCCAGAGTTATCTTTTTTTTTACTCTTAGTTTTCAAAACTCGTCAATAGCTTCCCACTAGCCTCGGAAGAAAGTGCAAACTCTTTTGAGTTTTTTTTACTTGGTCTTCAGCTTCACTTCTTATCCCCCAAACACCTGCCTCCTCTGCTCACACACTCACACTCTAGTTCCATTCATAACAAATTGCCTTCTGTTTTTGAACATATTATACTCTCCTACTGTTTCAGAGTGGAACAGAGGAAGGACTTCTCTGACAATTCTTACAAGAATAGGATGCTATCATCCTGTTCTTCCTGATCAGAGCAGTTGTCATTATCATCAAATAATAATTACTTGTTTAAATAATTTCAGGTCTCTGCCTAAAACTGGAGTTCTTTTTTGATATAACAAAGTTAATTAGCATTCTGGTGAGGACTGTAATTTTCTTCTCAAAATAATGTTGTTAAATGCATAAGATAAACTACTTAGGATAACAAAAATAACAACAACAAAGAAACCAACAACCTGAGTTATACTGGAATACAATCAAAATATAATTTCAAAATACTAAACCTAAATTTACAAAATATTAATATAGTTGCCTTTTTATTAATGCATTAAGTTATAATAAAACATAGGGGCAAACAACTTAAAAACCGTGACAAGCAATATGGTATTTTCAGATACCTGCAAGACTAAAAAGTGGTATGAAATTATCTGTAATTTTTAATGGTGACATAGTTACAGGAACTGCCAATACATCTGAGGCTCGTGGCCTATATTTATATCTAAATTTAATGCTAAATTTTAGTTACAGGTTGAAAAGAAATAAAGATGACATTTTCCCCCATACCAGTTTCTGACTTACCCTCCCCCTATCCTAGATTAAAACCCCTGTCCTTGAGTGTCAACTCCATAAGGACAGACTCTAGGTCTTTCTGATCTATCATAAAATCCCCAGTTTTTACTAAACAACCATATAATCATAACTTTATATACCAGCTCTTGTTCTAAGTGCTGGAGATTGAACTGCAGATAATAAGACAAAAGCCCTGTGTCATGGAGCTTTTACTCTAGTGAGAAGGGAAAACAATACCTAGCATATCAGACTCCTTATTGTTTGTGAAATAGAATGTTCTTGTTTTGCTTTTTCCACTTCTAAGATTAATAAGTGCTTACAAACACCTGCAATAAAAGTTCATTTGAAAACCAGATACTGAAGTTCTGAATTAATTGGCTAACAATAAAGAGATCATTTTAAAAATTGGGAGAGATTATTATAATTTTCATAACTGCCTGCTACACATAGGACTCCCTGATAAACAAAAATTTAATTCCTACATCTCTGTGTCCTCACTAATGCAATTCTTCCTTCATTGAGTTCCTATTGGTCCTGGCAAACTCCTAACCTTTCTTTTTTTGTTTTCTTAAGTGAAAAACAGGCAGAGAGACAGACTCCCAAATGTGCCCTGACCAGGATCCACCTGGCAAGCCCCCTACTGGGCGATGCTCTGCCCACCTGGGGCCATTGCTCCATTGCTTGACAACCGAGCTATTTTAGCACCTGAGGTGAAGCCATGGAGCTATTCTCTTCACCCTGGGACAACTTTCTCCAACCCAGCCATGGCTGTGGGAGAGGAAGAGAGAGAGAGAGAAGAGGGAGAGGAGGGGTGGGAAAGCAGATGGTCACTTCTTGTGTGCCCTGACCAGGAATCCAACTTGGAACATCCACACACTGGGTTGATGCTCTACCACTGAGCCAACTGGCCAGGGTCTCTCCTAATCTTTCAAGACTGAGATACCACTCAGAAAAGATGATCTCTCTACACCCTTTCCCTTCCCCACAGCTTCATTTCTCTGGTTAGGAATCCTGTTTTGGTATTTATATAGCACTTTGAAGTATCTCTGTTTTTGGACAAATGATGGACAGGAGTGACGTTATCTGCTTGTATATTTATGTCCTTGTTTTCTTTCCCATAAACTGTGTCACCCTCTGTCTCTGTTAGAGCTACGATAGCCTTAGCAAAGTAAACACATTTCTCTCTAAACTGAAACACTGCTTCCAAATTCTCTGTGGGAAAGAAAGCTTACATGAGGCTTCCAAGCATGAGAACATCCATTCTTGCTTTACTGAGAATGTTCAAAGATCAATTTTAAGAAAGATAGCAGAGTGCCAGCATTTTGGAACTCACAAAACCCTTCAAAAGTGACAAATATACACCTTTTCAGCTCCCTGCTGTCGGATGCAATGGGGCTAGCTCCCTGCAGGAGAAAGGATCAGCAAGGACTCTGTCCACATATCATGATCCTAATACTTTACCTGTGTTTCCCCCCTTCTTCTGTTTACACCTGAAGAAATGATAGAACAGGGTCTATGTGGTATCCTGGTTACTGTCTGTATCTTTCAAAGTAAGGGAAATGGCACTGGCTTCAGATACGCTTTCAAGAAACTTTCTGGACTGTACTCATATCTGCTTTGTTTAATCTATGACCCCCATGGCCCCCAGTCTTATTGACATCTCCAGGAGGTTGCACAGTGCCCAGAATATGGTAGTTGTCTATAAATGTGTTCTAAACTGACCCAAAGTGATTATAATAAAATTGTAAAATTTACTAGCCTATTGGCACAAGAACCTATTTTTCTATGCACTTTTGAGCACTTTTCCTTACATAAGAGAATGAAAGGAATCTTTGAGAGTCTGATATGACCTTGGCTGGAATGTTTAAAATATTAATACTGTAATTTTTAATTTTTATTTTTTTTACAGAGACAGAGAGAGAGTCAGAGAGAAGAATAGACCGGGACAGACAGACAGGAATGGAGAGATGAGAAGCATCAATCATTAGTTTCTTGTTGCGCATTGCAACACCTTAGTTATTCATTGATTGTTTTCTCATATGTGCCTTGACCGCGGGCCTTCAGCAGACTGAGTGACTCCTTGCTTAAGCCAGTGACCTTGGGTCTGAGCTGGTGAGCTTTGCTCAAGCTGGTGACCTTGGAGTCTCGAACCTGGGTCCTTGGCATCCCAGTCCAATGCTCTATCCTCTGCGCCACTGCCTGGTCAGGCAATACCGTAATTTTTGTACAAACAATAGAGGTGGTACACAGCCTATCACAGTATGTTGGACAATCTGGCATAGACCAGATCACATTTTCAGGTAGAACTTTAAGTATCAATTTAATGTCTATCTTCTGCTCTAGATGATAAAGTATATTGAAGGTAGTGTTTTAACACATTAATTCATATTTGTTGAACAAGACAATTTAGATAAGAATTTTAATTAAAAATTAAAATTAAACAGAGCAAAAAAATTATATGTATAAACCTAAGTGCCTCCCTCCTACTGTTAATTGTTGGAAGAACTAAGGAAATATTATCAGGTATGTTAAACATCTGTGTTATAATTTAAAAAACTTACATTTTCGCCCTGGCCGGTTGGCTCAGTGGCAGAGCGTCAGCCTGGCGTGCAGAAGTCCCGGGTTCAATTCCCGGCCAGGGCACACAGGAGAAGCGCCCATCTGCTTCTCCACCCCCCCCTCCTTCCTCTTTGTCTCTCTCTTCCCCTCCCACAGCCGAGGCTCCATTGGAGCAAAGATGGCCCGGGCGCTGGGGATGGCTCCTTGGCCTCTGCCCCAGGTGCTAGAGTGGCTCTGGTTGCGGCAGAGCGACGCCCTGGAGGGGCAGAGCATTGCCCCCTGGTGGGCAGAGCGTTGCCCCCTGGTGGGCATGCCGGGTGGATTCCGGTAGGGCGCATGCGGGAGTCTGTCTGTTTCTCCCTGTTTCTAGCTTCGGAAAAATACAAAAAACAAACAAACAAACAAAAAAAACTTACATTTTCAAAATATAGATAATGTAAAATTATATTGGGGATATTAAACATGTATCAAAGTTATGATTAAAAACTCTGTTAGTTTTTTATATAAAAAAGATATAATTTATTCTTGACAAGATATCTCTAAAAGGATTGTGATACAAATATCCAAACATTCCAATGGTAAGGTATAAGGGTTTTGTTTTTATTGTTAATATCAAATTTTTTTCTGTCATAAGAGCTGTGAATAAATAATACAAAATAAATTTCATATTTGCCTATGGCCATTTCCCTTGAAAATTACTTTTTATATCTGAAGATATATAAGACATTTTAAAAAAATTGAGTTTCTAGATTTTGATGTTGGTTTATTCCTTGTTTACCTTTTTCATAGTCCATAGCCTGGTGTGGACTGTCATTCTACCAACTTAATATGAAATTCAGCACTATTTATTTCTGCTACTTTTTTTTTCTTTTTAAAAATTAATTAATTAATTTATTTTAGCAAGAGAGAGAGAGAGAGAGAGAGAGAGAGAGAGAGAGAGGAGGGAGAAAGAGATAGGAACATGAACCTGTTCCTTTATGTGCCCTGACTGGGGATGGAACCAACAACCTCTATATTTCGGGACGATGCTCTAACCAACAGAGCTATCTGGCCAGGGCTATTTCTACTTTTTACATGAGAAGCACTGAGTATAATTTTGCTCTTTGGCATTCCTAATATTTTTCTAGTGTCTTTAATATACAGCATTTATAGACAATATTTTAAAAGTATTCATCTGCCAAAGGGGAGGTGATGCTGCTGCTTTCATCTATTTTCTTTTCAACCAACATTAGATCTATTCCATTTGAACCAACACTCTTACATGGCATTCCTTGAGAATCATCTCTTCAGCTTTCTACATCTCCTAGGGATCATATTGAGATAAATTCCTTTAGTAAGTTTCAATGTTTTAGGTTATTGATGATATTGCTCAAATGTAATTCATTTTGGAATTAAATTTTTTTTTTTCATTTTTCCAAAGCTGGAAACGGGGAGGCAGTCAGACAGACTCCTGCATGCACCCGACCGGGATCCACCCGGCACGCCCACCAGGGGGCAATGTTCTGCCCCTCTGGGGCATCGCTGTGCTGCATCCAGAGCCATTCTAGCGCCTGAGGCAGAGGCCACAGAGCCATCCCCAGCGCCCGGGCCATCTTTGCTCCAATGGAGCCTCTGCTGCAGGAGGGGAAGAGAGAGACAGAGAGGAAGGAGAGGGGGAGGGGTGGAGAAGCAGATGGGCGCTTCTCCTGTGTGCCCTGGCTGGGAATCTAACCTGGGACTCCTGCATGCCAGGCCGACGCTCTACCGCTGAGCCAACCAGCCAGGGCCTCATTTTGGAATTAAATTTCTAATATTAATTTTGAATGGGTAGTCAACTGATAGTAAAACTCATATTGCTGTAGCATTGTTGAACATCCAGGTGTGTCACTTTCCTGCTTTCTTTATGAAGACAGATTCTCTATAAGCAGAACCAGTCATTACTTTTGAACAGATAAAAGGACCACTGCTGGGTAATATTACTAGGAACAAGTTTTTGTGCAGATATGTGTTTCTGGTAGTTGAGAAGACTGGGCAGAGATAGAAGCTGGCATTCCAAGGCACAGTTAGTAGTTGTTGAAGAAAAAACAAACTGCTAAGAATTCAGAAATGAAATTGGGGCACACTCCCTTAAAAATTATGATGTCCATCTCACATGTTACTGAGTCTGTAATATTTTTAGCCTTTAAAAACTGTATTAAAGAAACAATCCCAGTGTCTTCTACAGAAGCAAAATGTGTATTAAATGCATAATCATTATTTTTTTGACACCTAACAACAAAGCAGACAACACTTGGACCTGTTATTATTAATACATAAGCAAATAACACCCATTTTTTTTTCTTTAACACTATGGAAAATATTGTAAATTTGGCAACTGTCATTGGTTTATAAGGCAGCACTATAATTCATAATTCAACTATTATTATTTTTGTTAGCTTCAGCTATAGTTTATATTTAATGAGCCAAATTAAGCAAAAAACAAAACAAACCAGCACAGCCCTTAGACATGATCAGCAAGAAGGCCATCTGGGCTGGAAGCTCCCTCAGCACTTTCAGGATGGAGCGGTCGAGCTCATCGCCCAGCCGGCGGGAGGGGAACACCAGTGGGAGAGGCCACCGGATCTGCTGACACGGACTCCAGGTGATAAGAAATAAGGGCAAATACTGCCAATGTGAAGAGGGTTTGCAAAGGACAGCCAAGGTTCTTTGGGGCAGAAAAGCATGCAAATAAGCAAGCCACCTAAAAAGTAAAAGGAAGTACACGTGATTCCACATGCAATGATCATAACGTTAACTCACTTTTCTAGGCCTTAGCCTTTCTCACAAACTTTGGACCTCAGAAAACTTTTTTGATACATCAAAGCATTAAAGTGCTAGTAGTAACATGACGTTTCTCCCGTATCTTTTAAACCTGTCATAAGGCTTCCGTGAACTGCCATTTTTTAATTTAGAGCATTACACCCAATCCTTTCAGTTCCCTGGCTTGAGACAGAAAAGTGAAAAGTAATGGAAGAATGGTGCACAAAGGCGGTAAGGTTATATTAGAGAGGCTTCATATTTTTTCTAAATTCTTTGTGCTAGACAGGGCCTTTTAGAACTGGCTAAAGAGCTGTGAAGGCAGCCTGCCATCTTTGCAGCATGGGAGGAAATCGCTAAGGCCATAGCTCACCTGCTACCTGGTATCTGAAGTAGACAGTGGGCAATACATGTGTCTCTGGGGACTGACGGAGTTAGTTTCCAGACAAAGGTGAGTAAAAAGATTTGTCCTAGACTGTTGGCACTGAGTAACCAAAGTGTGACACACGCTGATGTGCACTGGCTTCTATAAAGGTAACAGATGTCCCTCTGACAGGTGAGCTCCGGAAAACAGTTTGTGCAGTAAAGAGATGTAAATAAGGAGACAGAATAAAGAAATTTGGAGAAGTTCCCACCCAGCCGGTGATTCTTACCAATGCCAGTGGAAGGAAGCTTGGATTATCTTTTCTCAGATTTTGGGAGGCAGTTTGCATTTTGAATAGCTAACAGCATTTCATAGCTGTGTGAGAATGATAGAAAAAAAAAATCTGCGTTTTCCTTCTTACTTTCAGAAACATAAAGTCCCCTTGTGTGACTCAGACTGCCTTGGTCATCCATCAGTGTTGCTGTCCACTCCGCTTTAAATAGGAGTGCTTCAGAAGAAGCGGTCTATTCTTCAAATTGACACTTAGGACTGTTAAGGATACCACAATGACTTCACTTAGAAATTTTTTCTTCTTCTTCTTTGGTTAGTAATGTCACCCTGAGCAATAATGAAATTAAAAACATTGATTTAGAGAATCTGCTTATGAAAGCTTAAATTTCACTTTAACTGGTCAAAATATTAACTTCTGTTTTTAAGTAAATTCAACAGAAATCAGATAACAGAATTTGGATTGTTGGAACTGCAATGACCGGAGATATAATAAACTAATAATTTACCAGGTAAACAACAACAACAAACAAGGTTGGAAGAAATTGAACTGCTCTTGGCCACAGGGCAAGTTAGGTAGGTGCCTTTTGGGTCCAGCACCAAAGTGGATTATGTTGCAAGAAAACTGCAGGAGCAGTAAGATACACACACCACCGTGTCTCTGAACACTTGGAACATTTGCTTAAATACACATTTTACTTGTCGTACATACATGCTACAATTGGTGTTATATTATTCATGTACTAGATGAGTTCAGAGAAAAAAAATCAGTGTGGTCTTGGGTAGTCATGGATAGCTTCCTCAGTAGCCTGAGATCTAGTATAAACCTTGAACCATTGGGAAGATTCTACTGTTGGTGGCCTTTTAGAGTTGGAATTCATCAGATTACAAGCCTATCAGTATTTTTGTAGATCTGTATTTCATCACATCAAAGAATTAACATCTTAATTTGTCTTGCATACTGTTTATACCTTCTTGATTTTTAGCAATTCCATTTTATAATGTTTCAAAGTGTATTTTGTTTCTCTCAAAATGCTTACTTAACCTAAAATTTTAACTTCAGAATGAGGTTAAAATTTAAATGCTTTCATTCACCTCTCTGTGGCTAGAAATGTTTAACTTCCACATTTGGTTATAGACAACTTAGTCCTAAACTCAAATTCCCTTTGGCTCAAACTTGCATCATTCAACTTTCTTACACAATCTTCAAGTCACTGTCTAGTCTTTATATAAATATATTGTTATCAGAACAATGAGATTTTTTTTTTTTAATGAGAAGAGGGGAGAGAGTGCAACAGATTCTTGTATGCACCCTGACTGGAATCTACCCAGCAACCCCAGTCTTGGGCCAATGCTTAGAATCACCTGAGCTATTTTTAGTGTCTGAGGCTAATGCTTGGACCAAATGAGCAATCCTCAGTGCCCAGGGCAAATGCTCAAACTAATTGAGCCACTGACTGTGAAAGGGGAAAGGGAGAGAAGGGGGAGAAGGAGGTAAAGTGAAGCAGATGGTTACTTCTCTTGTGTGCTCTGACCAGGAATTGAACCTGGGACATCCATATGGCTGGCTGATACTCTATCCACTGAGCAGCCAGACAGGGAAAAACAATAAGAATTTTGAAGGTGTTTAATAGATTGTCTTTATTTTAGTACCTAATTTCTAGTTTTTAATCTGATCAGTCCTGGAGATACTGACAGTGAAAATCCTTTCTTTTTCTACCATTAACTTGCATAGATAAATTGCAGTTGCTCATTAAAGGTATTAGTTATATTTTAGAATATCTTAATTCATTTTAGAAACTTCACATAGAGTTTAATGAGTAGATTTAGATTTTAATGCTCTTTTTAAATATATTTCATTCAATTTCAATTTTTTTATTACTATTATTACATAAGAGGCACGGAGGCAGAGACACAGACTCCCAAATGCATCCCTATTGGGATCCACCTGGCAAGCCCCCTACCTGGTGATGTTCTGCCCATCTGGGTTCGTTGCTCCATTGCTTGACAACCGAGCTATTTTAGTGCCTGAGGTGAGGCCATGGAGCCATCCTCAGCACCCCGGGCCAACTGCTCAAACCAATCAAGCCATAGCAGCAGGAGGGATTAGAGAGAGAGAAAGAGAGAGAGAGAGAGAGAGAGAAGGGAAAGGGGAGGGGTAGAGAAGCAGATGATCACTTCTCTTGTGTACCCTGACTAGGAATCAAACCTGGGGCTTCCACATGCCAGGCTGATGCTCCACCACTGAGCTAACCAGCCAGGGCCCAAATTCAAATTTTAAAATAAAAAACTGTTTTATTGTAAACAACAGTATTTTGTATTATATTACTAATCAAACAGATTAATTTCATATGCTTTTATTTCTTTGATTTGAGGGAGGGGGAGAATATCCTCCTTGTAATGGAAAACCAATTTATTCCAATTCATTAAATAGAAGCTGATTATAGTAAAGATGTTCTATTCTGTGCTAATGCTAATACAACAAATAATAAAAATTAAAATAAAAATTAAAAATACTCAGATTAGGGACACTGTCACAACTCATCTTTTTATTATACAAATAATATTTAAGCCACATTTAAAAATATTAAACTTGCCTGATGAAGTGTTGGTGCAGTGGATAGTGCATTGGAATGAAACGCAGAGGACCCAGGTTTGAAACCCCAAGGTTGCCGGTTTGAGCATGGGGTCACTGGCTTGAGTGTGAGATCCTAGACATGACCCCATAGTTGCTGGCTTGAGCTCAAAGGTCACTGGCTTGAAGCCCAAGGTTGCTGGCTTGAGCCCAAGGTGGCTGGCTTGAGCAAGGGTTCACTTGCTCTGCTGTAGCCCCCCGTCCCACATCAAGGCACATATGAGAAAGTAATCAATGAACAGCTAAGGTACCACAACGAAGAACTGATGCTTCTCATCTCTCTCCCCTCCTGTTTGTCCCTCTTTCTGTTACACACACACACAAAATTAAACTTATATATTAATAATACTTGCATAATCCTCTCAGTCTTCATCATCTTTTCTGTTTCTGAACTTGTCGAACAGTTTGGTGTATAGAATAGCTTACCTTTTACAGACTGTCTTATGTTGTTTACATAATGTTTCCCTTGTCTTAGATTTCCCTAAACTCTCTGACTACAGGGATAATGTTTCATGCTTTATGTATATGTCAGAGAGTTTAATACTGCACCACACAAACAATGAGGCTTTATGTATTTTTAATTGATTGGGGAAAAATATTCACCATTGCTCATTTATGGTGGCAGCTCAAATTTACAGTATAAAGCCTTACATAATCATCTATTATTTTGTATATGAACTTATCATAGTGTCCAATACCTTTATAGACAGGAAAACAGGTTTTGAAAAGTTATGAAATGAACTGGGCTTGGTATTCAATATAATTGTCTCTGACTTAAATTATCAGCTTAGA